>NC_088825.1:600000-900000 GCF_036630325.1 Vairimorpha necatrix | reverse complement strand
CTCTCACAGAGACAAGGTGAAACGATTTATCCAATTTCATATGCTTCAAGAAGACTTTTACCTGCTGAGATAAACTATAGTATTAGTGAAAAGGAATGCTTAGCAGTATTATGGGCAATGGAGAATTTTAAATATTTCTTGTACGGGAATAAATTTGAAGTAATAACAGACCATAAAGCCTTAGAAGTTCTGAATAAAGGAGAAATAGGCTCTCAACGAATACAGAGATGGCTAGATAGACTTAGTCAGTATAATTTCACAGTAAAATACAGAAAGGGAGCAGAAATGGCACATGTAGACTATATATCTCGCTTATACCAAAAGATGCCCAAGTTGTTAATGAAATTCAAGATTTAAATGATGACACAAAAAGGAAACTTATTAAAGATAAATACGAAAAATTTGTTCATCGTGGAGCAAAAATAGTAGCCAAAGAGCTTAAAAGGGAATATACTTGGGATAATATGGAGAAATTAGTTGAAGAAGAGTTGAAAAAGTGTATAAGATGTAAAATGTATAATCCAAAAAGAGGAAAAGCCTTTTTGTTCGTTAAATCGTTTTATACAGGAGAAAAGGTAGCTATAGACATTATAGGACCAATAAATAAACAATATATAATAACAGGAATTGATTACTTTAGTAGAAAGGGGTTTGGAAAAGTTATTACCACTAGAGATAGTCAGAAAATTGTAGATTTTATAAACGAAATTAACAAACAAATATTAATTAAAGAGTTGATAATGGATTCATCAAAAGAAAACCAAAGTAGCAAAGTAAAGAACTGGGCTATAGAGAATAAAGTAAAAGTACATTACACAACGCCCTTTCACCATCAATCAAATGGGCGTGTAGAAAGATTTAATAGAACTGTGCAGGAAGGGATTTACAAACAAGAGGGAAATCTAAATCTAAAATCAAAACTATTAAAAATGTTAGAGGCTTACAATAATATCTGCCACTCGAAACTAGGAATGTCACCAAACGAAGCTTGTAAAAAAGAAAACGAGACAAAAATAAAAGAAAAACAATACGAAGAAATTATTATCTTTAACAAAGCAAACGAGAATAAAGAAGTCGAAGAAGTGTTCAATGAAAACGATCAGGTGATAATAAAGAACGAATTTGCTGTAGCTAAAGGACAACCCAAGTTTAAAGATAGAGGACAGATTATAGAACGATTAGAAAATAATTCGTATATAGTATTATCAAAAGGAAGAAGGCTTAAAAGACATGCGTCTCAACTCAAAGTACTTGTATATTAGCTTATAAAAGAGGAGGGATGTTGAATATTTATAAATTTGTATTTTTATTACCCCTAAGATATCTTAAAATAAACAATTATAATACATATTTAAGTTTATAAATTATTTTACAATAACTTTACACAATTAAAAAGAAATAGTTATGTAATATTTCATGGTCAAAAAATATTCGCAATAAGATTTTGTTGTTTTTTAAAATTTATTGTTTGCAAAACTTCTCTTAATCTTCGATTTTAAAACGAAAAAATATATTTTTAATTATATAAATAGGAGAACTTTAATGAAATTAGCCGATAAAGACAAAGGTTATTTTTTTATATCGCAAGTAAATTTTTTGATTTGGAACACAAAATTGATATAATGGCATTATTTATCATATATTAATGTTATTAAAATTAGTTTAATTAAATTTTGCTTATGAATGCTCTGGTCTAGTACAAAATCTAAACTAGGGTATTTTTAATTAAATTATAATTATTTAAATAATCGTCGTGTTTATAATAAGTAAATTGAACATTAGATAAACAAAACAGCTTACCAATTGATAATACCGGACTTTTCTTTCCGCAATAAGTATTTTAAGATTTATAAAAAACAATACTCAATTTTATGATTATCAATTACCTATACGTATTTAGTTCAAACCAATTTAAAAAAATTTATTTTGCAACAAACGAAAAAGATAACAGTTTTAGTACAAAACATATCATGTATGTATTTAATATACAGCCGTCATCACTATAGGATCAATAAAATCGATCTCAATTGGATTCTTTCAGATTTCCCCAGCCAATTTATAGCTATACTTTACATAAAAATCAAGTTTATATTTGCAAAGTGACCTCATTTCACAGATGAGTATAAAAGGCAATATGCTCATATATTAATAAACAAAGAAACATGTCAAAAAAATAATTTTAATCATCAAATGATAATATTAGCTGTTAGTGAAAATAAGAAAATGGTTGAAAAATTGTTCAACGTAGTTATAAACTACTCCAGAATATCATAAAAAGCGTGTTAGATTTGGAACGTAGAGAATATGATTTATTGGTATACGAAATGGTTTCCCAATTATTTACGGAAGTATTAACGGCATTGTTAAGATAATACTTTCCCCTCTTTTAAGCAGTTTGTAATTCATATTATATACAACATAACAATAAAATGGGTGATAAAGTATTTAATAATATCCTACTATGTATATAAAACATTATTTATCACTGTCTCTGTATTTTTTTGTAAAAAATAAAAAGATACAAGACAATAAAAATGACGTCCAAAAGCTAATACATAAATTATCACAAGAAACTAGAATATAACCTGAAGGTACAATGGAAACGAACTTGTTGTTTGATTATTTAGAAATAATAAACACATAATCTAAAAAAAATCCCTAATTGCTATATTCGAACATCTTTAATTTCATTATATTTTTAATAATTCCCAATTTTTAATAATTATGTTACATGAATTGCTAATTCTAACATGGAAACATATAATTTTTGACCTATCTATTGACAAGCTAATATATACCAATAATATGTTTTTTTTTATGTCCGCGTATATCTATATATTGACATTTTTTATTACAGGTCTAATGTCAATATTATACATGAATAAGAATATGTATTTTGCAATTTATAATAGATATTAGTTCTTTCTATATATTACTCATAAAAAAGTGTAAGGCATAATTATATTTTAAAAAATATTGAATTGATATTTTTTCTTTTATTTTAGAAATTAACTTAATAGGTGTATAATAAGCTTAAAATTTAAATTTTAGAGCATATTGTTTATGTCGTATCCCCCTATAAATATTATATATTTTCACCCGCATGATATTCGTAATCATAAAGCATTTGACAGTTTACATTACATTTTTTTTATTTATCGAAGCTTTGTGGTATTAAAACGAAAAAAAAAATTACAATCGAAATAAAAACTAAAAACATCTTTTCTGACGATATATTTGCTAACACAGATAAGAAAAATATTTAAATTTGAAATTTTTTTATGCTAGGAAAACTTAAAAATCTTATAATAAAAAAGAATGATCTAGGTATGCATGTATAATTCCCAAGAAAATTACATAACATCTATTATAAAGTACAAATTAAATAATACATTTGTAGCATTTAGTGACAACGTATTATTAATATCATTATTAAAATGATTTCATGATGTAAACCAAATTCAAACTTATTTTTAATCCAAAACATAAAAAGGAAACACAAAATTCTGACGATTTAAAATCTATAAAAATAATATTAAACTATACAAAGAAAAAGAACAAATGTTTGTTTATAGTAATTGAAAGGCAAAATTGAGACCTTTAAACCCTTTATGCGTCGATAATTCATCTCAATCTCATCTTAAAGTGAGTAAATAAGTCAGAAAACAAAAAAATATAAATTATCTGTTAAATGACCTAATTTCTCTTCTTTGATTAGATTTGTCATTAATTTATATATAATAAATATTGTAAATAACAGAAAAAAAAATTAAGATGTTATTTATTACCTCACTAAATTTTTGTTGAGCTGTAAAAAAAACTAACGCCCCTTTCATGTTTATATAGTTCTTATACGTATTAAGTTCAAACCAAATAATAAATTTTATTGTGAAACATAAGAACAAGACAACAATTTTAGTATAGATACGTCAGATATGATTTCGATATATAATAAGCTTTACCACAAGATTTATTTAATAAACCGCAACAAGAATATCACTATAATAGTAATGTGGACAATGTATCTTCTTTAAAAGATAAACTCTCTAGTATAATGCAATTTACGAATGAAGAAATTTACATTTATCTTCAACAAGAAATTGTGCAAATCAAACAATTAAATTCATCAACTTCCTGTAGATGATCTTTGTGATGAGATAAAAAATGGAATTAAAAATTATCTCACGTTTTTTTCGATGCATCAATAATTCTGACTTTAAATATTTATAATTTGGGATTAAATGGATATGATTTGTCCTTCATTTATGGTAAATTGCTATTCATATTTGACTTCTTTACTGCATTATTGTGATTTACAAAAAGTCCCATCAATGAAGTAGGCTGTAATTAATATGCTATTCACCACAATAATTATTTGTTTAGAAAAGCATTTGATATACTAAATGAAATGCCAATAACTCAATTTACGAAGAATTGAAAATGATATTGTAGAGTTTTTCTGCACAGATAAAAGTTTAAAAGTTTTATTTATCAGTATGATACAAACTTCAAAAAGAAATACAGGAATTTTTACAGGAAAGTCAAATTTATTTCAATACTATATATAAATTGTGTGTTTTATTGTATAAATCAGCAAAAATAAAATCTTGATGTTTTTTAATATATCGCCAAAGTTTTAATAATTTTTTAGCACCACATAATTATTAATATTACATAAATAATAAGATTTTATGTTATTTTAATAACCATAGTATTATACAAACTATAAGATTGAAATATGATCAAAATTTTCTTATGCATTTGACAGATTGGTTAATGTACCAATAATTTTTCAATTTATATAATTGACTTATATCCATACAAAGTTAATTGTTTTGAAGTGTTTTTAAGTTTAAGTAAAAACAAAAAATAAAAAAATCAAACAAATTGTGCAATATTTTGTATACCCCTTCTAAGTTATATATCTAATGTATATTGCTAGATTGATATTTTGAATTGTAATTAAAATTTAAAAAAAAAATTATAATTTTGTACCTTACTGGATAACTTTATTAAAAAATTAATAGTATATCTTATTCAAAACTGAGATATGATATCATTTCAGTTATATTTATTCTTTGAAGCACACTATAATATATAATATATGATCATTGGCATAAAAATAATTAAGAAATGTAAAGTAAAGGCGAAGTTGATAAAAATTTTAATCATATTTCTATTTAAAATCACCTGTCATAATAAAAAAGGAGTTACTCCTTTATTTATAAGAATTTAGTTTAGTATAACCCATGAATAACGGGTATAATGTTCAGCAAAATTATTCACAAACAGATCTTACTCAAGCATCATTTATAGGAAGATCTGAGGAAGAAAGTTATCTTACTACATTTAAGAAATCTTTTTATATTCATATATTAGCTTTTATTGTCTTTGTAAGCTTGATGGGATATATATATTTAGGGGTAATAACACCAGAACTATCAAAAAATACATTGAATGAAAATATATTTTTGTACATACTGTTATTATATCTGTGTATTATAATCTCAGTATGGACATTTTTAAGTATAATCATGATGTATTTAGAAAATTATATATTAAGAAAAGATGCATATTTCGGTTTTATATTGTTAAAACAACAAACCTTAATCAAAATAATTGTAGTTTGTGGTATTGTATTACAATTTATACAAAACATGGAAGGTAATATATTGAATGAGGTATTTTCAAAATTAGAATCTCTAACTAACAATTCTCATGTTGCATCTTGGAAATCAATCGTTACATTATTAAATAATTTTTGGATAATATCAGCAATATTTGCAGGCACAATGACTATAAGACTGGTTTTCTTAGAGTATATTAGATATGCAATAAATAAAAAAAAAGACCGGAAAAGATTAGCTCAAAACAATAAAGACATGGACAAAATTTTTTTAGTTAATTCCGTTACAGGGAAATCGGTGATTTATAAATCAGAAAAATGGATAAGAACTGTTTTTAGAATGTTATCTCCAGAGGGAAACCCTTTAACACTAGAAACATTGAAATATTTTTTTAGTCCCGAAGATAGCAAATCTATAATGGAATTATTTGATTTAAATCTTAACAATCAGATATCCGAAAGTCAATTTAGAGCTGTATGGTTAAATGTTATAACAACAAAAGAGGATATGGACATGTTGATTTACAATAAGGCAGATGTAAAATCTAAGCTTAGCAAGCTTACATTGTTTTTTGTAATAATCTTTACAGTAATATCTAGTTTTATTTTCTTTTATACGGAAAATTACTTTTCATTTATCTTTACATGTTTGGGTTTTCTGCTCCCTATGCATTATATATTTGGAAATGTGCCTGGTGATCTTTTTAAATCTTTAGTTTTCGTTTTTATAACTCGTCCATTTGATGTCGGCGATCTTATAAAATTTGATGGTAAAAAGTATCAAGTACGTGAAATAGGACTAATGTATTCAACTTTCAAGTATAAATCTTTAAACATAACAATACCAAACGTAAAAATATCTGGTTCTAACATTATAAACTTTAGATTGTCAAATTATATTGAAAAAACGTATACTTTTAAGTATAATATAGAATTATTTAAGAAAAAAAGACAAAGAATACGGGAAGAAATACGAAATATCATAATTAAGAAACCTTATACATTCGGAAAACATGTCAAAATTCAAATTATCAAATTAATTGACGAAAAAATTCTGAATTTTGTTATAGTAATCTATGTAAACCCAAATAGTATTAATTATAAAGAAGAAATTGACGAATTTACATTGGAGCTAACTAATATAATCAATGAATCCAATCAAAATACTAATTTGAATATAAATCCTCAAGAAATAGTTAAAGAAATTTAAAAAAAATACATTAATAAAGCTTTATTTCTAGATCTCTAAATAAATCGTATAATTCTATTAAAAATGCATCCTCGTTTTTTACAAGGCCTTTTATATATTGAAAGTTAATTTTAAAATATACAGTTATTTCCACTGTTATTATTTCATCAGTTAACATCTCGAAGTTTAAAATATCATATTTCCCCGTGTATACTTGATTACTTGATCTAACTATTTTTTTTATCCTTTTATTAAGTATATCGTAATTTTTTTTAAATGATTCAATATTAAATTTGAAAAAAAAAGTTTTGCTTTCTACTTCACAAAACCTATAATTTACAATATTTTCTGTCATTATTTGTGAATTTTGTATAAAAGTTAGTAAATTATCAACCAAGTATGAACTATAAAGAAGTCCCAGCTCCTCTACCATTTATATTTTATCTTTTACTTTAATATAATCTCCAGCTTCAAATGGTCTTATAAAAAAGATGAAAATTAGTGATCTAAAGAGTTCACCTACTACCGAAGAAAATATAAAACTCATTGAAAGTATTATACCAGAAATTATAGAAAAGACATTTGAAAAATAAAAAAATAAATTTAAGATTGAAATTGCTATAAAGAATGCTATAGGTAAACAAATTACAGTTACTACAGTATTAAGTTTGCTAAACAATTTGTTTTTTTGTAATAATGCTTTGTATAAAAAATATTTTTCACGTATTACTCCGTGATAAACTGTAACGAATTCTGCAGCTGTTATTGTTAAATCCTTGTTTGCATCAAATAATTTATAAATACGTTTAGTTGCAATAGTACCAAATTTTTCTTCACATTCTTTAAATGTTAATTGATCTGTATCAGGTGAAACTGTTTTAAAGACATAATGTCCCCAAGTTTGCAAATTAGAGAACATTTGTATTCCTGTACGACGATTTAATAATTCTATGACTTGTGTATTTTCTTGATTTAATGCTAATCTATTTTTGTAATGAGAAAAAAACATTTTCAATTCTATTACACACATACCTATTGATTTTATCAAAAAAATGCTAAAAAATCCCGAAACTGCTAGAATAATTCTTAAAAAGTTAGTTAAAAAATATTCTATTATCCGTTTCTGCAAGGAAATTTCATCGTCGCTTATTCTACTTTTTTCTCTGGGTAAAAAAGTGGATTCGTAGCTACTCAATAGGAGACAGTATATAAAAAGAGAAAGACATGCTTTTATCATTGTACTTCTTTTATACAACACAAGAGAGAACAAATTACTTATATAGTCCGAAGTAAATACGATTTTCGTGTATATCTTTAGAATAAAATCTATAAATTCGAAGATACTAAAATATATCAAGATTGATAAGAGTATTTTATACTTAAAGATTGTAAATTCATTGAAGACACTGTCACTTGTTAATGGAATAAGCAATTTATAATGTACTACAAAACACAAGATCAGTAAACATATTGAAACAAAGATTGATCTAAAAATTTTTTGGTTTGTAGGTATTGCAAAATTAGTATCGGAATAGATCAAAATATCTACATTAAGAATTTCTTCATTCTTCGTATGAGTTTTAGTTTCCATGGGTATAGGGAACAATGTCGTTTTGATTAATCAAAAAATAATCAAAACAAACATTTAACTTTTTGATTTACCTTATAATGTTCAAAATAAAAACATCGTCTAATTCAAACAAGCTTGTTTATGATTTTTAGTTGTTTATATTTTTTGACATTTTTAGTAGCCAAAAATAATTTAGAATATAAAAAAAAGTTTTATTAAAAAACAAATACACTAATGCTCTACTGTAAAATCGGCATCGCAAAATTCTTACACTAGAAAAAAAATATTTTCAGGTGTTTTGTACTTTTTATTTATCTTTAGCAACTCTCTTATCTCGATCTCAATATAAGAAGGCATCAACTCTCTCAAGAGACCTCATTTGTTTACAAAATCATTTTCCGTTGAAAATATTTAAAACTTCAACGTCTACAAACGAGATTTAGCTTACATGCAATTGCAGTAAACATTGCTTCCTTTGACACACAAGATATGTTGTATATGATGACTTGTTTTTAGTATATTTATATTATAAAGATGTGAGTATCAATAATATCCTCATAAAAAACTAATTTGCAATACCTTTGCGCCAAACTATAATTTGTTTGTTTAATATATCTACACACTATTCTGTAAGCTTATTAGACATACCATAGAAATTTACGTAAATAATTTTATAAACATAGTCAGTAATTGGTATGTTTGATCTTGTTATCCTCGTCTCCGAAACTGGTTTCTAAGTAAGAAGATAGCATAGATTTAATAATATTTAAGATGTAGATATTCTCATATTAATCTACTCGCTATGAAATATATTCTATGTTTTTGCCCATTTTATTGCGTTTGTTGATATTTTCACCCTTTTGGAAGATCGACGTAGAAATTTGTAGAATTGCTTCTCTAATAAAATTATAAGAACTGTAGAAAATTTAAAATTAAAAACTAAACAATGTTTATTGTTATATTTCTGTCATAATTGCTGACTATTGCGTAAATTTTATATATTTATTCCTGTCAATATTTTAAGATTTTACCGTTATTTAATTAAATTTTATCTTCACATTTTTCTTATCTATGTTATTTGTTATCAAAATATTGACCTGCAAACATTCACTGTTTTTTTATACCCTTATGGAAGATCTATTACTTCAAATTAAAAACGGTCAAATAAAAAATCTTCTTGAAGAAGATTCATATAAATTATACAAATATCTTTATAAGTACAAATTAAAAGATCCCCGTATTGAAATAGTTCTTGAAGGGATAAAAAATGATGAATCTTCTAATGATATTGAAAAGACCTTGGTCTCCCTATTTTTTATGAAAAAAATCAAAATTGAAAATATCCACACAAGAATTTATCTACAAGAATATTTCCCTAGATTCCATTTTCTTTTCATAGATTCTGAAGATATAAAATACCAGATGATTTTACAGTTTTATTTTTTAATTAAGAAATATAAAATTTACGAAACCAATAAAAAATTGAATAATTTGGTAGCAAAATACATTTCATCAATAAGAATCTTTAAGAATGATCTTACTTTGTACAATGATAAAACTAATACATTTGTTTTAAATTATAATACTAAACAGAGAATTCTCAAAGAATCAGAAGACAATCCACTTATGAATTGTTTAATACCTCACCTTAGTACTCCTGTTTTAGTAGATTTATATGACATAATAGAAGATAAATCTGTTATAAATTTAGAAATTAATAACAGAAATCTTTTTCATTATTTAATAGACAAAATAGTTAGAGACACATTAATAGATCACATGAATCTTATAGATTTAAAAGTAGATAAAAAAATATTTTATATACATTTGAATAAATCTACAATGATTTATAAGAAATTATTAGAGAGAAATTTCAAAAAATATTTAGATATATTGAAACTTATTAAATATAAGAAAAAATATGTTTTATTGGTAGAATGGCTTAAAACTTTTATATATTTTGGTAAATTTGAATTATTCAAAAAATTATATAAAAGTTTACACAAGAAAATATCAAAAGAAGAATCAGAATTGTTTGATATATTGAGGAATAATTTGAAAAGTAAAAAACATTTTACTTTAGTCCCATTTTTAGTAAAATGTAGGCATTATAAAGATTCTGAGTTTTGTATACATTCTTATAAAGACATAACAATGAAATTAGGATAAAAAAATATAGAGTTGTGTTAAAAAATGATACAACATTTAATAAAAGTAAATACACATATTAATATTATTACGAAATATAATTTAAATCATTTTTTACATTAATACAAATAAGTAGCACGTATATAACCCTAAATTTTTTTATTTTTAACATATAGACTTGAGCTTACCCTGTAAAATGGCACTCTGTTTTTTTTAGAATAATAGAAAGAAGTTAAAATTTTTTAATTCGTTTAAAATTTCATATTTTAATTAAGAGTTATATGAATTTATAAATTAAACAAAATATTTTTTTAATATTTTTAGATGGGTTTCTGCAAAAATCTTCACATATGATTTACATATATCGCCATGACAAGAGATCAAAAATATTTCAAGACACAATGAGGCAGTAAGATTTTTATTAAGGTCATAGTTCACAACACAAAGAAAAGATGAATTCTAAGAAAATGATGGCACACTCCACCGGGCTGATTTTACATAAATCAAACAGATTAATGTGCGCGAGTAGATGAGATTTAAACAACCAATCTCTTTTGTGTTCCAGAATACCTACATAAAAATTTGCATATTTTCACTTAAGATATGTCCACATAAAGCGTCTTTAAATTTCTGTAAAGTCACCTATCTCCGCATTTTGGTCTAAAAAAATAAAATGGAACATAAAAAAGGAAAATAGTAAGTCTAAAAGTTAAAATGATTTGTTGGATGTAACACAGACCGACGAAACTTATATTGTAGAAGAAATTCATCTAATTCTCATGCGAAAGATACGATACAATATTAATTGTGTTTTATTAATGTGTTACAGGCGTCGTATGGATTTGAGCATTGAAATAATAACCAATTTCACAATTCTTACCATGACTGTTATTAAGCAAACGAAACACTTGTATAACTAAAGGTATAACCTATCTAAATCAGACGAATTATCAAGGAAAACAATGCAAAGTGTACTAAAGGATTATAAAGAATCATATAGAATACATTTTTAATAGAAGGCGCTTGAAAGCATATCAATTTTATTATATCTAAAATGAATCAAAAAAATATCATGTCAGATTTTACGTAAGAATTATATACGAAAAGATGTGCAAGTTCTAAATTTAACAAAATGCCGGGGAATTGCTGCTGAAGTTATCCTTTGTTTTTAGAAAAACTGATTTTAAATTTTTGGTTACCTTTCTTTCTGAAAGTCTTCCTACAAGAGAAATTAATTTTTCTCGGAAAAAAGGTAATTTCAAGAAAGTATAAAGTTACTTTTTCACATTATGCTCCAATAAGTCTATGTTTTAAAATTAAAAAGAACGGTTTCCTATAACCTTGTAATCTACAATATTAAATTGTTTTATGCTACATAATAATTTTCTAAATGTAAAATTTTTTATTAATTTTTAAGTGGCGTCTCGTGGAATCCAAAAGCCATACAAATGGGCATAAAAATGTTTTCTCTCCACATACCAGTCATAGTGTCAATATACTTCAAAGGTACATCTTCTTGTTTTAAATCAATTTTAGTGTTTCCTCTAAGTTCACTGATCTTTATTTCTACTTTGGTTATCTCAGCCCATTCATCAAGTTTAAATTCCATTTTTACATTTCCTTCTTTGACCTCAATAATTTTTAATTGAATTTTCCCTATAAAAATTTCATCTTTTTCGATTTTCAAATCTCTAGCCCAACATCGTATAAATTCATCTTTTACAAGAAAATTCTGAAATTCTTCAGGTGGACAATTTACAGTACTACTGTAAATAAACTTACCAGATGTTTTTACATCGGCTTTTATATTTGGCACATCGACACTAGGTCTGACTGTGTTTTTAATTTCCAAAACATTTTTCGAAAATTTTAATAAGGCCTCGCCTTCAAGTTCTTTAAAAAAGTCTAAAAACCATGGGAAATCTTTTAAGCCTTCGTTCTCCTCGTGGGTCGTGGTGAAATTAGTCAAAATACATGATTTATTATCTTTTAAAGCATCAAGTTCTATAATATAAATAAGACCTAGATTGTTCATTCTTGAACATATTTTTACAAAAATGTCAGTTTTTATAATTTCGTAATTTCTTTTATTTAGTTCGTTTATGATTTTTTCTTTGGCCCATGTTGAGATGTCGCTTTCTGACCAGTGGTAATTTTTCATTCTTTCCTCTGCGTTCATAGGGTTAAAAATTTCACTTTCTCAAACTGTAAAAAAAATCAAATTATCAAAAACAAGTAAATTATTAATTTTAAACAATATTAGGCTTATAATTATCAAATAAAAATAATCTTATTCTATTATCTAGTAGTTAATTAAAATAATTAATTAATAAAATATTTTTTATGTGTTTAAACGTACAAAGAAATCTTATTTGTTTACATTCTCCTTTGTTTTTTGTCATTGGTTAAAAAACTAATTTAACTTTTAGCCCCCATTTTTTATGAAAATTAATTATGAAGATTCTTCACACATGAAAGCCTTAAAGATATTTTTATTGGTTTCATGTTTGTACGGTACAACAGATTTCTGCATTCCGCCAGAAATTACAAGGCATTATCAGTCGCTTTATGGTTCAAAATATATATTTCTGACAAATATATGTTTATATTTAACAGTAATTTGTCTTTTAACAGGAATTATAGTGCGAAATTATAAATACAAAGAATTGACGAAATTCTATAAGCATAATGTCAGTGTTCTTCTACCGCTCAACGCTCTTGTCACAATTTTATTCTGGGTATTGTACCTAATTGACCCTACACTCATACGAGACAAAAGCTTCTTTGAGCAGGGAATAAAAATAAGCCTGTTTACTGATATCTGTGTCCATCTCTTTCCATTTATAAGCTTATTTCTGGAGTCTAAAAAACTTATCCTTAAAAGATCTAATATTCATCTTACATTTTACATCGTATTTACTTTCAGTTATTACCTTCTCTGTTTTTATTATAAAAATTTAAACCAAGAGTGGGTATATCCAATATTAGGGAAAATTAGTACATTTTACAGACTAACACTATTTGGATTTAGTGCCCTTCTAGCTATGGGAATTTATGAGTTATCAATGTATACACTTTCAAAATAAAAATTTTATAGAAAATGGGATAACTGGTAAAAAATTAAATTACATCATATTGATAGCTATATATATTAGCTTAGCCCTGTAAAAACAATTATAAAATTTTTAAATATAATTTAATACAAAAAATACGCAATTCATTAATTTTGTTGTGTCTTTGATACCTTCAATATTATTTATTCAACTCTTGAATTTCATCCATTTCTGCGTCAAGTATCTTTTCTTCTGTAAAAGTTTTCATTGTGCAATCAATACCAATAGAAAAAATTTTATCATCAATTTTAATGACTCTCGTGACTTCATCGTCATGTTCATAAACCTTCTTAGCATTATAAACAATTTCATTTCCACGCGAAAATAGATTTTCAGAAAAAATATCGCGAATCCACTTTTTAGATTTCTCATTAATTATTTGACATTGATTTATATCAATTTCTTTATTATCATCTATAAATTCGGAAATATCATAAACTTGTATAGATCCATCTACACATCCAGTATAAATCTTATTTTGTAAAAATTTTACACATAATATTCCCGTATCGTGGTTGGTTTTTTTTATTGTTAGATTATTTTTTTTGTCTAAAAATCCCAAAAATGGCAGAGTAAGACCGCAAACGATGTATTCATTCATATTACAAAAACTTAAAACTTTAATTGGAACTTTTATCTTTTCTTTTATTTCCAGATCTAAAGATAATATGTAAATATAAAAATCTACAGCGACATAGATTAAATCTCGCCGAATTATCATAGATTTTATAATATCTTGTTGTAAAAAAGTAGATTTATCATTTTTGAATATGTAACCATCCCAGTTCGTATAATAAATGTCTGTGTTATATTTCACAACACTAGAAATAGGACTGTCACAATAAAAAAGTTTTTCAATTTTTGAACATGTTAATTTATATTTGTAAATGTATCCTTTAGTGTCACCAATAAAAATAGAATCTTTATCGTAATCTAAACTTAACAATTTATTGGAAAATTTGACGGGTTGTAACATTTAATATGAGGGGATTAATTTTATAACGGAAATTAAAAAAATATGATTTATTTTGTTTATTATCTTATGCTCCGTAAACTGTATATTTTTAATACAGTTATTAATAAAAGCTTAAATCTAATATGTAAAAAGACTAGAAGCTATATTTATGTGCATTTGACTTATGTTTAATTATGCATATACTTTTAATTCTGTGGTATAAATAACCTCTTGTTATTAAATTAATTAATTTATTATTTCGTTTCCATACCATACAAGTCTCCGTTCACGTCTTTAGTCTGTTCGACATCAGGCAATTGTTCTGTATTTTTTAACAAATATTTGTACGCTAAAGCATCACTTTTTAATTTAGGTGTAAGAAATTCTCTCATTTTCCTACTGTACAAATTTATCATTTTTCTTTCTTTTGCAGTTAGCATTGCGTTATCAATTAAATTAAGCTGAAGCGGGACATAACTTAAATTAGTCTGAAATACAAAACCAGAATCTTCATTAATTAGCACTTCATCCTCTAATCTTATACCTAAAGAAGAATCCTGATAAAAAGGCTCTAAAGTGAATACATTTTTTTGTGACAATATGTCATCTTCATAGCCCAACTTCGGTATATTTTCATGTACATTTGAGAAATGTCTTACACCATGTCCAGTAGCTGTAATAAAATCCTTACTCATCTGTTTAAAATAATATCTCACTGCTTCATCTAATTCTTTACCTTTGATATTACTTTTTCTTATACTTTTCGCCTTTGTTAAAGCTTTAGCCGTCACTGTGTAAAATCTTATCATGTCTGGTGTTAAATTACCGAAACAAACAGTTCTTGTTATGTCAGTAGTGCCATAATAATAATGACTACCAACATCTATTAATAAGAGTTCGTCTTTAGTGTGTATTTTTTTTGAAACTTCATGAAATATTTTAGCAGAATTTATACCAGAAGCGATGATAGGCTCAAAACTTTCGGAGTAATAACCAGGATTCTTTTTTTTCAATCTTAGTAGTTTTTTTTTGATTTCTAATTCTGTAAAATCTTGTTCAGAATTTTCAAACATAGACAATAACTTGATTATAGACACAGCGTCATGAATACCAGCCATTTTGAAACCAAATACTTCTACCGGGTTATTATAAGCGTCTTCATTTTCGATTATTTCCGAATATTCGGGATTTTTTAATAAACTGTAAGTATAAAAATTTACATCATCAGAAATATAAACTTTTTTTTCTTTGATATCTTTTACAAAGTCATAAAATGAATTATATGGTTTGAAAGTAATACCATCCATTTTGATATAATCTTCTGTAAACAATGTAAATGAATTATCTGTAAAATAAGCGAATGAATAAAATGATGTAGAATGTTTCAAATCGTTGCCTCTTAGATTTAGTATCCATGAAATTGTACTCATATTCGATAAGATAAATCCTTCACCTTTTTTCAGATTTTTTCGAAGTCTTTGTAATTTTTCAATATAAGTCTCTCCTGGTATAATTGTATCCAGATTATAAGGCTTTTCCTCATTTATTATTAGTTCTTTGAATTGTGCTATATATTTTTTATCTATGAATTCCGAAAGTTTTATATCTTGTAAACTAAATATTGGATTAAATTTTTTCTTCGGTTTATCTGACCACACTTGATCGAACAAGTCGTCTTTATAAGGCACAAGAGTTACACCAACTTTTTGAAGATCTTCGTGTAAACGCTTATATTCTCTTGAAGTTATTAATTTCGAACAAACACCTATACGTTTTATTCCTTTAGACGTAATCCAATTTATCATAGAACCAGGAAGTTCTTCGACTACTTCAAAATTCTTAATTTCTGTTCTTGCTTTTTCTAAAAATTGCATCGTTGTAAAGAAAGCATTACTTACTCCTGTTATAGCACTGCCATAAGTACCAGTATACCCTGTAAGGGATTTTACTCTTTGATCGTTGTCTCCTATTACTTCATTAAAATGTTCGTCTCGTATTGGATTTATGTATGCATCCAGGTTTTGTTGTCTTATGAGTTCCAAGAAAGATTGTAATAGCATATGACCTTTTACGATCATATTTTTAATATAAAAAATTTAAAACAGTTTTAAGATAAAACATGTCCATTAATATTATTGGAACAAAATATGTAATAAATTATAACTTACAATAAAAATACTTGTTTATTTATATGCAGCAAAAATATTAATTTAAAGACGACTTTGTGTGTTGAATGTTTCACATCTATAAATTTTCTAATTTATATGTACAGTGACATAGACCTGCAAACACAAATGAAATTATATCAATGAACCAACAATATTACTGTTTATCTTATATGTTACATGATGAGAAGTTGTACGACCAAAGAGTCTAACAGAAAAAAATATGTTTTTAATTAATTTTTTTACACTGCAAAATAATATTTGTGCGCTCTTTATACACGAATTCTTGGCCCTCCACAAGAAAGCGTCCGCGTCACGAAGGGCGGGACCGATGAATTTTAACTAGGTGCAAATCTCTAAGTCTTATCAACTTCGGCTGCTGTCTAGTAAGTAGGGCCAGCTATACTCTAGTGGTGGGAGATTCATTGCTGGTGAGATTACAACCGTATACTTTCGAGTAATTCTTCATATTTTTAACCTGGAAGAGGTTGGGCATGATACTGAAGTTGTATTTTTCTGCTGAACTGAGTTGTGTTCATAAATGGTGTATTGAACCAGGCGTTGTGTTTTCGTCAGGTCTGCGAAATATGTTGTCAGAAATGACTAAGGATCTGTTACCTAAGGGAACAAAACTTTCTCCTACAAGCAGGGCCGTCGAGGTATGCTGTCGTGTAAACGCAATTATTGATGGTTTTCTTTATTGGTAAAGTTTTTGGTGGCTTTTCTTCGTTTTGCTGATTCTGTCTTTTTACAATAAAATATTTTATTTATACATGTGTGATGTACATGACTACATCACATAGACAACTGTCAAAACAACCAGCTGTCAAACATCTTAAACGGCATGTAATGATGAGTCACACAAACAAACAAACGAAAGTTGGATGGTCGTTACTACATTCGTAAGTACGCCAATGTTTGTGTTTAGTGTTGACAAGAAATAATAAATTAAAAATAAACTATAAAAGAAAGTCTGTCTGTGAAGGGTATGGTATATATGGAATATATAGAATCCAAGAGAGAGACTAAAACCATCAATAAACATATTTACATTAAAAACTATTTAGAGAGATATTATAAAAATGGCCATGTACCCCGGATACATGACATAATTGAATTCAATTCCCACAAAGTATCAAAAGGGGACAACAACGCAGTAATTAAAGAAGCGTTAGAATTTAAGTATACGATCGAAGAGATCGATTTAGAAGTAAAAAAAAACTTAAGTATAATAAAAAACATAAAAGAATTTAATGAAATGGAGCTAGATACATGGTTTGAGGATTTCAACCGAATCAGCAGAAATAAAAAATGGGATTTTAAAAAAGAAAAAATCGCCTTAGGAGAATTAGTGCGAGATCCCACATTGCAACAAATATTTGGATTACCAGATTTAGAAAAAATAAGAAGATATATTGAAAAAAATGTAAGTCAAAGATCAAGTCCTGAGATGCTACATTTAAAGCTACAGGCATGTAAACAAATTAATTTCAGATACATTAAAGAATATTTGTTTGAAATAAAGAATCTAGTAGATCAGTATGCTAGACTAGAAAACTTAACGAGAAAAGAATACGAAAGAAAGTTAAGAGAGAGTTTTTTCTTGGGATTAGGTTTTTCCACTCGTCTTAAGATATTAGAGCTTGGAAAAAATAACGTCGAAGAAACCATGACGTATTTAGAAACAGTGGAAGAGTGTTTGATTTTTGAAGGAAAAAGGCGTGAAATGACATATGAATCAGTTCATAATGATAGATTCAAGTTTGAGACCGAAAAGGACGGTTACAAGAACAATAAATGGTGCTGCCTCCATAAAAACAGTACGCACAATACTGAGGATTGCTTTAGACTAAACAATACCTCAGAGCAGCTTAAGAAAAATTTAGAAAACATAAAAATGCCGAATATTGTTCCAGAAAAATTATTTACAATTAGAGAAATAAAGAAAAATAACATACCAGAAGAGGTAGTATTTAATAGAGAAAATAAAGTCGAGAACATTAAAATAAAAAATCAAGAAGTAACTAATAAAGAAAATTCAAAAGAATTGAAAACAAAACATGAAACATCGAAAAATGATGAAATAATAGCGAAAACGCTTAGCCATGAGAAACTACAGAATGTAGTTGGAACAAATATATTAAAAGAGAAGGATTTAATTGTCAAAAGAAATACAGATATTGACAAGAAGCTTAACAATCCGATGAAAAATATAGAAAAAGAAAATAAAAAAGATGATAATAAAAGAAATCGAGGTAATGAATTAATAAAAATAAAATACCGTGATAAATATAAACAAAAGAAGACATATAAAATAAGAAAGAAAAAAAATGAAATATTAGAAAGTATAAACACGAAGAATAAGCAAAAAATGTTAAGTAGTGTTATAGATAAAGCAATAGTAGACCCGCCGAATATAATATTGAAACATGAAGAGTGGTCAGGAATATATAAGAATGAAGTGGTATCTTTAAAAAATTTAAAGCTTTAGGAGAGGGCAGAATGTGATGTACATGACTACATCACATAGACAACTGTCAAAACAACCAGCTGTCAAACATCTTAAACGGCATGTAATGATGAGTCACACAAACAAACAAACGAAAGTTGGATGGTCGTTACTACATTCGTAAGTACGCCAATGTTTGTGTTTAGTGTTGACAAGAAATAATAAATTAAAAATAAACTATAAAAGAAAGTCTGTCTGTGAAGGGTATGGTATATATGGAATATATAGAATCCAAGAGAGAGACTAAAACCATCAATAAACATATTTACATTAAAAACTATTTAGAGAGATATTATAAAAATGGCCATGTACCCCGGATACATGACAACATGAATTTTTACTTTTGTCCCTGTCCATAAAACAATTTATAAGTTTTTTTGAAATTTTATTCCTGTCTTTAACTTCAAGCAGTCATTACCAGCGTTCGTATTCACAACCTCCCAATGGCTTTTACCCTCTCTTATTTTAGAATAAGATCTACTTCTTATTACAAAAATAAGATATTTCATTAATTTTTACATTCAATGCATAACTTTATTTTTAATATTTAAAATATTTTCAAACTTGATCATATTTCCCCGCCCTTCATAATGACTGTCATTGGCCGTGAACAAGAATTTAAAACTTTACAACTAAAAATCCGTAAATTTTTAACTGACGAATCAAATTCCAACATTTTTATAAGCGGAGTCCCCGGCTCAGGAAAAACTCACACAATTAAACAAGTATTAAAAGATTTAAACCAAGATTATATTTATTTAAACGCAGGTCATTTAAAGCTTAAATCCCTAATATACAAAGAAATTTTCAATAAATTAAAATGTCAAAAATCAAAAAAAACCGACAATTTATTTTCTTTAAGAAACCATTTTATGACTTGTAAAACTCAACATATTTTAATTATAGACGAAATTGATTTATTAACCAACAAATCACAAAGTTTTCTTTACAATTTAACAGATTTCGCATATTTAGAAAACACTAAAATTTTATTAATATGTATTTCTAATACTATGAATTTACCCGAAAAATTTTTAGAATCAAAAGTGTGTAGTAGATTTGGTAAAAATAGGGTTGATTTTAAGCCATACACACATGTTAAGCTTAAAAAGATACTTAGTAGTAATTATAAAGATGTAAATATTTATGATGTAGAATTAATATCAAGAAGAGTTGCTTCGATTTTTGGAGATGTTAGAAAAGCTTTTAGTCTTGTTGAAAATATTAAGGAATCTAAAGAGATGACGAAGTTGATTAATAAATCTTTTTTACCAGTCGGTTACATGATTTTACCTAATCTTAGTAAGTATCAGAAGATTTTGTTGAATATTGTGCTACATAGTGAAGATTTTAGTATTAGTACAATTTTTAAGAATTTTGAGTTTACTTGTAAGTCGAATAATCTTAGTGTTTTGGATTTTTATGATTTTTTTAATTTTTTAAAGAAGTTTAGTACTTTAGGAATAATTAAGTTTAAAGATTATAGTGAGAAGATTATAATTTTAGAAGATGTAGAGGAGATTGATAAGATTTTTCAAGATGATGAAGATTACAATATTTTAAAACAGCGAAAATTTAAATAAAATAAAAATTTTTTTAGCTCATTTGTACTATTAAAAGTAGAAAAAAAATATAATTTTTTTTTTAAATCTAAGATTTTTTCATGATATTGAAAAAACTTGTTAGGAAATCTTAAGAATATGTTTTTAGTGTATAAAAATGCATTGGTCTATAAAATAGTTTTTAAAATGAGTCTCAAATAGATGTATGGCATTTTATATAGATGTATGGCATTTTATATAGACATATGGCATTTTATATAGATGTATGGCATTTTGTGTAAATAGATGTCATATTCATGATCACATTCACTCTTTCTCTACTCCTTTTAAATCTTTCATTTCTCTTCCCCTATTTCCAAATGGATAAAAAATTAATTTTCTATCTTAATAACTCCAATTTTAAAAATTCTTACAAGCCAAAAAAGAAGCCTCCACAAATCAGAAAATCCACTACCACTTCTTCTGATTTATTAAAACTAGTCAACGGCGAGATTTGTCTTGACGACAATGAAATGTTCGTAAATCTCAATAAATCTGAAGACATGGAAGTTATAGAAGATGATGAGTTGGTTACATCAAATACATACGCCACTAAGAAGAGGAAAAATGCCAGATGGACTAAAAAAGAGACAGAGTGTTTTTTTGAAGCTCTAAGTTTATGTGGACTTGAGTTTTCACTTATTAGTGGAATATTTGAGAATAAAGATAGAAAGATGTGTAAAATGAAGTATATTGGTGAAATGAAGAAGAATAAGAAGATGATAGAGAAATCATTAAATAAAAAAGAGAAGTTTTGTCCTGAGAAATATAAGAATTTACAAAGTTATATAAAAAAATAAATAACACAATAATTTATAAAATAATACTATAGTAAATTATTATTACATTAGATATTACAGATATATGTTAGAAATAAAATAATACTATAATAAATTATTATTATTATTATTACATTAGATATATTATCTTAAAAAATTTAGAATATTTTACCCCTTTACATTTTTTTTATGAAATTTAAAGAGTCAAAAATAATTAAGAATTTTGATTATCCCGTCGCTTGTCAAGACATGCACTTATCAGAAAGTGGGAATTTCCTCGCTTCAGTCGGAACTTACAAACCTTCTGTAAAAATCCACGATCTCGTAAATATCGCCCAGAAAAGTGACAGACATTTAGAATCAGACGCCCTAAAGATTTTATCTCTAACAAAAAATTGTGAGAAACTCGCTCTCTTGAGAGTTGACAGGTACATAGAATTCCATGTAAAATACGGCATGCATGAAAGAATCAGAGTGCCCAAAATGTGCTATGATTTGAAAATGAATAATTTTAATGCAAATTTACTAGCATGTGGTAAATCTCCAGATATTTACAGATTTGATCTTTTAGAAGGGAGATTCGTAGAATCTTATAAAACAAATTTACAGAAGATTATGTCTTGTGATATTAATAATGTACACGGGCTTATAGGATATTGTGGAGATAAAAAGATTGAGTTTATAGATCAGAGATCTGAAGAAATTATTAGTACAGTGGAAGATGAAGATTTAGTAAATTTGTCATTTTCTGAAAATGGCTTAAATTTCGCCACTGGCTCCGCCCCTGGCCAAGTTAAGATTTTTGATTTGAGATCTAAAAAGGAATTAAATATTTATGCGCATAAAGAGAGTATAAGGAAGATTAAGATGGTAGGGAAATCAGTAGTGAGTGTAGACAAGGAAGAAGTTATCATATTTTCTGAGAATGAAATAATTGATAGAATAAATGTAGAGTGTCCTATAAATACATTTGATATTTTAGGAGGGGTGATTTTCCTTGGACTTGATGATTTGAATATGCGGACATTTTACTGTTCAGATTTTGGATTTATTCCCGACTGGTTTCGGGCCATCAAAGTGGAATAAAATATAAATATGCTAAAATGTGATTTATTATTTATGTGTCTAATATTAAATATATGTCTAATACTAAATATATGTCTAATACTAAATATATGTCTAATACTAAATATATGTCTAATACTAAATATATGTCTAATACTAAATATATGTCTAATACTATATATATGTCTAATACTAAATATATGTCAGTCCAATAATCATAATTATATGTCTTATACATATTTCATTTATAGTGCTTCTAAAGATACCCATTAGAGAAATATTGATATGAATCATATAGGCCTGTTCCCATACTATTATAACTCTTATTAATTAATAATAAACAATATGCTTCTATCTCTTTATCACTCATCTCTAATTTCAATCTATCCTTGAAATTACTCAGTGTCTTTTTATTTATACATTTCATATCAGAATTCTCTGACAAGATCTCTAAAATTCGACACAGTCTCTCACTGTGTCGTCTTAAGGCACAAAAGCCTTCTAAAAATAAAATCTTGAAATCTTCACTTAAATCTCTAATTAATTCCTCATATTCACTGGAAAACTTAAAAGGCGCTATTTCTACACAATAAAATCCAGGGTGATCCCCGAGAATAAAGCCAAAATCCACATGGATCAAGTGGCCTTGGGAATCTAATAAAATATTCCCATTGTGTCTATCTTTGACTTGTAACAAATAACAAGCCAAAGAATATCCCACTAGAGAAATCAGAAAATTGTGTGTGGCCTTTTTATATTCTTCAGTTTGGTCTCCGTATTTGTCTATGAAATATGTCTTGAGGCTGAAATTCCTGTTTTCTTGTTTTCCTATCTCTTTGATCTTGTGGATTGAGTAGGCGTCTGTCACTGTCTCAACTAGGCCTGCGTTATTATTGACGAAATATATTTGGTAGACTTTAATCCAAATGTCTTTCTTCTCTTCTGTCCAGATCTCCTGCATGACTGAGAGTATTTGATAAGCAATTATCTCTTGTTTGAGACTTGAGCCTGTCTTGACGATCATACTGACCATCTTATAGTCTTTTAATTTAACATAAGGATTAGATTTATCGTCTATCTTAATATTTTCTTCAGGATTGTCTTCATTTTTGTGTTCTTCAGGAATTTCTTTATCTTTGTTTTCTTCGTTTTTATTTTCTTCTTTTTTATTCATGAAGAATACACTAGACATGTCTACTATGTCATTTGTACCATTTAAATTTAGTAAATTCATATTTAATATATCTAAACCATCAATATTATCTAGACCATCTTTGATATTATCTAGACCATCTTTGATATTGTCTTTTGTATCATCTCTTATATTACTATAATCTTTTAAATTTGCTTCTACATCATCTAAATTTGCTTCTGACTCTTCATATTTTTGATCTATGTCTAAGATCTGCTCAAGAGATACTAAAACATTCTCTTTAATTCCACTACTTTCAGAAATATATGTCATCCCTGACACGGCATTCAATTGTTTCATTATAAATGACGCATTCTTAATATCCATCTTATTCTTCTTACTCTTTTCATTCGCCACTTCCATGACTATTACAAATGGACAATTCTCTGCCGAATTTAATATTGTACATTTCTCAATTTTAATATTTAATAAATATTTCATCTTAAAAAATGGTAAAGTAATTCTCCCTGGTAAATTACAATTTAAAAGTTTAAGCTCCATTTCTAATCCTTTTTGTCTTAAACTTTTTGGTAATTTATTAAGTCTTTTACTTATATCTATTAAATACTCTATAAATATAATACTACTCTTAATTAAATCAGATCTAAAAGCATATCCTCTAAAATCAGATTTAAAATTAATTTTTGATATATTTTTACTTTGTAAAAAAATCTTTTCATAATCTTTTATATTTTTAAACATTTTCAAATCTACTACCCAGAAAACTGATCTTAAAAAACATAAAAAAATACCATCAAAATTTGATATACTTTTTTTATCTTTAAAAATTCCTGGTAATTTACTAAATCTTTTTTTATAATAAATTTGTGCTTCTAAAATCTTCTTATTATTATATCGTAATTCATCTTTAAATATGTCACATATTAAAAAATAACAAAAAATAGATTTTTTAGAATCTATTAATTCTATAGATCCTTTTAAATAGAAATATAAAGCTAAGAAAAATTTTCTATTTTTTAAAGAAGAATTTTTCAATAAATTGTAAAGAGGTTTGCTTATTTCTGAATCTGAGTGGTAAAGGAAAACATGAACTAATTGGGGAATTATAATTAGTAAATTGTAATGTTTTAGTTTTTTACAAATGTACTCGTGGATTCCTACTGTGGGGTACCGGTAGAGGAAAGATACGGCAAGCCAGGGATCAAAGTTCTTGGTGTTGATTAGTTTTTTCAACCAGAGATTTGAATCTTCGGAATTCATGCAAGGGTGAAGAAATTTCCAAATTTATATTTTTTTGAAACAATTTGTTTCAAGAAACAAACAAACTCCAAAAAGAAGAAAATATCTTAATGATATTATATTTGTAATAATTTCTAAATGATCTTGCATTTTTGTAGTAAAAATTAGTTACAATGTATTTTTAATATTTCTGAATGATGTTATATTTTTACTAAATTATTCTTATGTTTCATTGCACATTCAAGAAATCTCTTGTTTATCTTTTCTTGTACTCATTTTTTTCCCTTGATGGATTCCTTCATTTCACATATTTTTAATCAAGACATTATCTCTTCTATAAAATATTTACACCAAAACTCCAATATTCTACTAATCTCCACTGACATTTTTATTTTACAAAATGCACTCTCAATTTTCAAGGCACATTTCCAGTCTTTAAATTACAATATTGAAGATATCAAGACCAAAAAAGATATAAAAGACAAGTCTCTTATTATTATCAAGCTTGATACTAATAATCCACTTCTTTATTACTATTTGGATCTTAGTAATATAAAAAAATGTAAAGTGATTTTTTATACTCAGAATATATTGGCGATAGACAATATGGAGAAGCGAGTAAGAAGTCGCTTTTCTAATCAAATATGTTTGTTGAGAAGTTTAAGTCTGAGTGAATATTTATCATATTATAAATATTTAATTTATAAAACTAATATAACAAGAAAAACGACAGGGAGACCAAAACGGAGTGCCGCCGTACAGACAAATACGAAATTACGAAGTAAGAAGAAAATTAAAGACAGTAAACACATACTTAATTCAATATTAGAAGATGATAAACACACACTTAATCTAATATTAGAAGATGATAAACACACAATAATTAATTCAATATTACAAGATCAAATGCCAATTTCTAATGATGAATTTGTAAGGAAAATGCTCTCTCAAGAATATTTAGATCTTTTATCTCGCGAATACGAGTCAAATCGAGACATTAACAATTTAGTCAATATTTTCTACAGGTTAAAACATGACATCTCCCCGTTCACTCTAAATTCCATGTTAAATATTCTAAATATTCCTCATTTGGCCATTTTACTTATGTCTTGTACTAGAAAAGTACTCTTTAATGATGTGGTAAGAGAATTTAGGAAATTTATAATAACTTGTAAAGAACTAAAGAAGTTGAGAGATGACGAGATATTTGAAGCATATTGCGAACTAGTAGAATATAATCTGATAAATGAGAAAGGGAATATATTGATAAATGAGACATGTGTGAGAAGATTTATAAATATGACAGGGAAGCCTAACTACTTAAAAAACTTATTAAATAAAAAGATAATTTAAATAAGACTGATGTATCTAAAAATATTATTAATTAAAATCTAATGTCAGCTCTAGTTATAAAATAAAAACTAGATCTTTTTATAAAAAAATGCCTTCTTTTATACACATTACAATGTAAAGACACTTCAGCATCATCTCTACAGTAAAAATCTCTTAACCTATTTTACAACATTATTAAATTTAGTTTATTATATATTTACAATATTATTAAAATAAGTTTATTGTTTCTTTTTAATAAATGCATCAAGACTTGATTGCTTCGCTTTATTTCTACATTTCATCATCATATTCACCCCATTCTCAACTCGTTTCTCTTCAAATCCTTTTTCTTCTACCAAATACTTTTTTATCTCTTTCATATCTATTTCATCCCACTTAATATTCATTTCTCTCTCATCAATATCTACTTCTATACTACTCAACTCTTTAAATATTTCTCTAGCTTTCTCAAAATTAAATAATTCATTTTTTTCAATTTTTTCATTTTTAAAAATATTTTCAATATTTTTATATTTTTTTATAAATATCAAACTTTTTTTAGGTCCAATACCTTTACAAGATTCCGTATAATCACATCCCAATAAAATGCACAAATCTATAAATTCATCTAAATTCATATCTAAATCTTTTAATAATTCTTCTAAATTATATTCAATAATTTTTTGATTTTTTGTTACACCAGCCGAAAAATTTCTTAAAAGTTTTAATCCTCCAAATGGTAAAGTGTCCATATCTTCTGTAGCTACAGCGTGTACAATTTTCTGTTTACAAAGATAAGCGCAAAAAGCTTCAGCTTCACTTGGTGCAGTTAAATAAGGAATTTTTAATAAATCTAATAATTTTTTACAATCTTTTACATGTTCATCAGTGACTTTGATTTTCCTTTTAGTTTGTTTTTCAATTTCAATTTTGTTTTCTAATTCTTCTGCTATTTTTAATTCTTCATCAGCTTTTTCTCGTTTTTCTTTTCGTTTTTTTAATTCGTAAATTTTTAATTCGGGTGGTTTACCATCAAAAATGAAGATTGGAATTATTCCTGATTCTACTATTCTTAGAGTTCTGTAGAACATGCCTATTAAATGGGAAGTTGGTATGTCACCGTAGCCTAGTGGATTACCACTAGATCTGACGGCGATAAGAAATTGGTAGATGAAGTTTGAGATATCGATGGCTATCTTTTTAAAAGTGTATGATGCGACTGGTTTTTCTTTTATACCTTTTTTGCAGTTTTCTTTTAAAACAGCACTTAGTTGTTTTATACCCATTATTAAGGGATACAACACAGCACTAATGAAATAAAAATTATATAGTATTCATATATTATATAGTATTCATATATTATATTGTTTTATATAGTATTCATATATTATATAGTATTCATTATTATATAGTTTTTATAAGTTATTTTGGTTTATATTTATGCGCATAAATTATAAATATAAATTTATACTATTATAAAAACATGAATTTACATCAGCATAAAACATAAATAAAATTTACATATATAATACTAACACACATTTTAAGATATTATAACACATTATATAATTATAAGATATTATATTTTTTTGTATGCGCTAAAGTCCAATTTTAATTTACCATTCCAATTCACCCTGCGCATTACTAAATGCAAAATCCACATTCCCTAAATTAACAAATCCTTGTTTAAAATTACATTTATATTTACATTTGGTCCTTGATACTTTCACATACATACACATTAAGAAATTTGAAGTTTCTTCCATCATTTCATATTCTTCATCAGATGACAAATATAAATCTGTAGAAGATGTGTCTACAGATTTTTCTTTATTTTCTTCTTTTTTTGGATTTTCATACCATTCTCTTATATTTTTCCTCCATCCTTTTTGGATGTCGAAGATTATATTTCTGCCTATTCCTTCTGGTTCTCCTTCTATTTCCAGTTTTGTGAGGACTTCTTCTATTAAATCAGTGTAGATTCTTGACATTTCGATATTCATTTTTAGGGGGTAAAAAAAATATAAAAAATTGAATATAAAAAGGAAAAAAAAATGGAAAGCGGGGTTGTATAAAAAATCAAGTAAGAAATATTGCATAATGTAATATATGAATTATACTATATGAAATATAATATATATAATAATAATATATATAATAATAATATATATAATATATATAATATAAGTTTATTATAAGATATTTGCATAATGAATTATAGTACATCAATTATAATATTACTAAAATAATATACATAATATTACTAAAATAATATACATAATATTAATAATATGTTATAATTATGCAAATATTTTTAAAATATTTATGTTTTAGTTTTATTTTGTTTTTGTTTGTTTTTTTGTTTATAAAAAAACAAAATACAAACAAACTCACACACATGCTCATTCCTCCAGATTTCTACACTCAAGAAAGAGTCGACTCTGATTTGGATATTCTCAGGTTGTATTACACACTCTGTGATGAATTAAACTTGACTGAAGATTTAAAAGAGACTTTTCTAAGATTGAGTAAATTAGTCGGGAAGCCTGTTTTTCTTAAGGAGTTTGTTCTACTTGCGAAGTTTATAAATAATAAGAGGAGTAAAAAGAAAGTAGAGTATGAAGAAGAGCAGTCCTCAGATTTCTACAATAAAACTTGTTAAGTAAATATTATATAAATATTTATGTAAGTTTATGCTAATAATATAATATTTATGCTTATATTATTTATGCATATTAATATACAATGCATAAATAGCATAAATATAATATAATATAATATAATATAATATAATATAATATAATATAATATAATATAATATAATATAATATAATATAATATAATATAATATAATATAATATAATATAATATAATATAATATAATATAATATAATATAATATAATATAATATAATATAATATAATATAATATAATATAATATAATATAATATAATATAATATAATATAATATAATATAATATAATATAATATAATAAATAAATATCTCCCATTTTAGTTTATTTTATATTCCAGTGTATATTAGTATAAGTGACGCCATAAATGAGAATAATAATATCACTTCTGATGTTGCATACAGTAGTACAAAGCTTATATTAAATTTTGTTTCCTTATATAATTTCTTAAATCCTTCTTTACTTATATTCCCCATGAGTATCCCCACTGCGTATCCTGTCCCGCCCAGTATAAGACAGGCCAGTGTATGAGCCAGAGACATATTCATAGTGTAGTCTCCTTCCATCCTTGACAAGATGATCATGACGAGAATAAAGGCCTGGAAGAAGATTGAGGATGACATGATTGTGGCTATGTAGGAGTAAGTCATGACTTGCTTTTTATGCGCATAAAGGGAGGAGGAAGTGGCGGCGAGAGTCATTCCATAGCATGAGCCATAAGAAGTCAGAGAAATGAGGAAGATGAGACCCAGAGAGATGATCAAGTAAGGAATACTTTCTAAATTTCCCAACATGATTTAGGGGGTGCATAATATGAATAATATATTGTATTATATTATGCATTATATATTATGTATATTATGTAATATATTGTAATATTTCTTTATGCATTATATATTATGCATATTTGCATTATACAAATGTAGTCTTAATACATATTTTATATTATACATTACTTTTTGCTCTGCCCCCCTTTGAGATGTGCTTGAAATACTTCGGGCTTACTGAATTGTGTGGTGAATCAAATACTGGGAAAACTGCTCTCTGTATAGAAGAAAGTAAGAAATATTTCACTATGTATCTCTGTACTACTAATTTCCCCATTCTAAGATGCCCAGAAGGGAATCTTCTTATTAAATTAGTCCAGTCTCTAGAAGACATCTTCTCTTCTATAAAACTCTGTAAAGAATATAAAGTCGAGTTACTAGTTATAGATAACTTGTCTAGTATCGTAGATACTAGTCATAATAAGATATCTAGACTTGTATTGTATCTTAAGAAGATGATTTATAAATATAAACTCAGAGTACTAGTAGTAAATACTACTAGTACTCTGAGTTATAAGATGACTTATAGTTACAAACTGGGACTAGAGTGGGAATATCAAGTCAATACTAGATATAAAATGTATAAAGAAGAAGGAGTTATTAGATTAGAGATAGTGAAATGTCCAATAGAACTAAATTATAAATATACAATAGAAATAAACTCAACAACAATCAGTATAAATTAGTATAAGATATAAGACATAAAGTTAGTATAAGTTAGTATAAGATATAATTCAGTATAAGATATAACCCTTCTTTTATTCAATGATAAGATATAAAGTTCTTGTTAAAGATCTTAAAGATGAAAAGGCTTTAAATGTCGAGATGGCGGGTATTTGTGTAAAGAACTCCCTTAAGACATTCTTATTCTTGGACTATACGGGAGATATAGAAATTTATAAGAAGCCTGGTCTGGAGATACCAAATAAAAGACTAGTAATATTCTGTAAGATATTTCATAATAAAAAGAAGACAAGAATTTACTGTCCGGAATATAAAGTCACAGATTTATTTGAGACAATTTTCCATACCTTAGAAGTCATAACCTTAAAACTAATATAAACTGAATATAAACTACAATATAAATTATATATTACATATTATATATTAAATTATATACTACATTATTAAATAATAAACTATTTTATTAAATAATAAAATAGTTTATTATTTAGTTTATAAAGTTGACTTCTTAAATTCTTCATCTGTTATCTTCTCATATAAAGGATCATATCCTATCTGCAAATTAAACCCATACTTCCCTTTATCTAATACAGCCTGAGAAAACTCAATCTTCTGCTTCTCGGCTAACTTGGGGCCTATAAAAGGCCCAGGGAACTCTTTCTTCACTTGTAACTGACGACTTAAAGCATACAAAGAAATAGAAACTTGTTTAAGATTCTTTTCCTCAAATAAATCTACAGTCTGAAAGAGCTCATATTCTAAAATACCATACTTCTTTAGACCATTAATAAATGCACAAATATTCTCCCTCTGTACAAACAACTGAGGAGATTTCTTATAAATTATATTGTAACCACAAGTCTTGTTTAAAAGACGGCACAAAACAGTGCCGTCTTTTAGAGCGGAAGCGAAAGAAAGATTTGAGAAATCGTCACCTAAGATTAAAGAAATCCAATTTAAAATTTCATCCATGGGGTAAAAAAAAAGTGAAAAATTTTAAATAAAAAATTTAAAATTATGTTATTTTTAAATATAGAACAATTTATTAAATATTAAATTTAATACAATATTAACAAATTTTCTATATTTAATTTTTTACATATAGAACAATTTGTTAAATAAAAATTAAGATATTTGTTTACATATTACGTAGAGATAATCATCTAAAGAAATTTACAAAAAATTCATTAAAATTTTAATTTTTATTTTTTCTAAGATGTTTTTTTTGCAAATTTTTTAAAACATAACATTCTTTATCCCTTTAATATGTACACAAAAGAAAAGAAAATAGGAGAAGGAACATACGCTACAATTTACAAAGCATATTCAAAAAACAACGAACTTGTAGCTATAAAAAAAATAAAAAAAACTAAAAACTCTATGGGCTTCGATATCTCAGCCATAAGAGAAATCAAATCTCTAAAAAAAATCAAAAATAAATACGTTATTAATTTAAAAGATATTTATATTAAAAACGACAATATTCATTTAGTCTTAGAATATTTAGAAACTGATTTAGAACAACTTATAAGAAACAAATCAATAATCTTTTTACCATCAGATATTAAAAGTTATATGATTATGATTCTTACTGGTGTTTATAGTTTACACGAGAAATTTATTATACATAGAGATTTAAAACCAAATAATATATTAATTAATAAAAATAATATAATAAAAATAGCGGATTTCGGGTTATCAAGAAGTATAGGAAGGAATATGACTAGTCAAGCTGTAACTAGATGGTATAGGGCGCCTGAATTGTTATTAGGTAGTAGAATTTATGGAATGTCAGTGGATATGTGGTCAATTGGGTGTATATTCGCGGAATTAATGTTAAGAGTACCACTATTTGCAGGGGAATCGGATTTGGAACAATTAAATCTTATATTTAAAGTATTTGGGACACCGAAAGAAGAAGAATATAAAAGTATAAAAGAATTATCTGGGTATATTAAATTTAATGAGAAAGATGCTATTAAATTGGAAGAATTGTTTAGTGCGGCTAGTGAAGAAACATTGGAGATGATGAAAAAATTTTTCATTTTTGATCCTAATAAAAGAATAGATGTGTATTCTGCACTAATGGATAAATATTTTAAAAATGAACCCAAAGCGACACTACCTAAAGATTTACCAAGATAAAAAAAATTAATAAAAAAAAAGTTATTGAGAAATTTTTATAATAACAATTTTAAAAATGTTATGTAGACTGTTGTTCGTCCAACAGTCTTAGAAGAATTATTACTATTAAATTGTTTACAAATCTTTTTTATAATATTCTAGGAATGATTCTCTTTTTATGTTTTAAAAAAAAACTCGGTGTATTTTCCCTCCAAAAACCTATTAATACAAAGGAGGAAATATCTACTTAATGGTATCCTCGAGTCTCTGAGGTAGCCTTGGGACCATTGAAGAGCTGTTCCTTGACATATAACATGCACAATAAGATAAATAATGTATCATATATAATAATGTATTATATTACTTAAAAAATATAAAAAACGCCCCATTTTGATGGAAAATGAAACAAAACAACAAGAAGAATTATATGACTTATTAGATGAATACTCAGAATTAAAAGATTTATACTTGAATATGAAAAACAACAAAATACAACTCAAAGAAAAACTAAAAGAAATGAAATTTTTGAAAAAATAAAAATTATTTAATATTTTAAAAATAATATAAAGAAATATTTATTAAAAATTAGTAAATTTATTTAAAAATAATTTGTAATTCCTTATTCAAATCATAAAAAAATAAAATATTTTTTTTATAAAACTCATCTAATAAAATTTTGGCAACATTTTCATGTTTATCTTTATGTATCCCAAACTTCTCACTTAACAATTCAACAAAAGATTCATATGAGTCGAAAATTTGTATAGAAAAATGATGACTTAACTTTTCTTTATCAATTTGTGTCTCTATTAATTTTTTAATTAAATCTTTATAAAGCACATCTCTCATAGTCAAACAACCTCTTAAAAGACTTTTAATTCCTTGTTCAGAATCAAGAGTAAAAATTTTACTATTAGAAACCATATTTCTTACAAAATTTTTACCAACACGTTTTTCTCCTAAAATACCAACTGATAAATCATTTTTACCAACAAAAATATTAAATTCATTATTCCAATTTCTTAATCTTTCATCAGAACTGTCTTTAGAAACAATAAACGAATTATTAATTTTTTTAAACTCAAAAAGATATTCTAAAGAAATATCATTTTTATAATTTAAAACTAGATAAAACGGCTTATCGCCGAAAATATCAAATTTAGGGAGACTGTAAATATCTCTGGGATCAACAATAACTAAAAACATTTCATTATCATTTAAAAACTTTTTAAATGCATCTTCTTTCTCAATTACTAATTCTTTACGACTTCGTTCATTATTTTTGATATCATTCAGCCGTTGAACATCTTCATCTGTCATTAAAATATGTTTAGGAATCTTGGATCTACTCTTTCGTTTCAATATGGCTTCTTTTCTTCTATCTTTATCTTGTTTTCTAATCTTTTTGACTATTTTATTTTTTTTTCTAGTACTCAATCGCTTACTTTTTCTTTTTTTATCGACCATAATATCGTGGGCTAAAAAAACCGTTATTTTTCAATATTAATTTACCCTCAAATATTAAAAAAAGATGAAAAATAATTTTATTTTTAGTACAACTGATATTATTAAAAATAAAATGGATACAAATAATTATAAATACGTTGTATTACAAAACCGACTTAAAGTTTTACTAATTTCTGATGAAAAAGCTGATAAATCTGGTTGTTCGCTTTGTGTAAATGTTGGATCTTTTGATGAAACTGAAATAAGCGGGTTAGCACACTTTTTAGAACATTTGTTGTTTATGGGTACAGAAAAATATCCAGATGAAAATGATTATATGAATTTTCTTAGTATGCATAATGGCAGTAGTAACGCGTATACTTGTAATGATTCAACTGTGTATTATTTTGATGTTAGTAATAAATATTTTAATGATGCTTTAGATAGATTTGCACAATTTTTTATTGGACCGTTATTTAATAAAGATTCTGTTGATAGAGAAATATCTGCAGTGAATTCAGAATTCCTTGGGACTGTTAGTAATGATGGAAATAGAAGAGAAAGATTTTTACAACTGTGTTATAAAGAAGAATTAGAGGAAAGTAGATTTGATTGTGGTAACTCTGATACGCTTAGAATTAAAAATATAAGAGAGAAAGTGATAGATTTTTACAATAATAAATATCATCCAGATAGAATGGCCTGTGTTGTTTACAGTAATAAATCTATTGAAGAAATGGAAGAGATAATTAAAATTTTTAATGATGTTCCATCGGAAAAAACAAGCAATAATACGAATAATACATCACTAACAAAATACCCATGCACTAGATATAATGAGTATATTCAAAATGTGAAAAAAGTAAACTGGTACAATTTATGGAGCCAATACAACGATAGTGATAAAATTTTTAAGGAAGACTGTGTAAACAAACTTCTAAAACTGAAAAGTATTGAAGATACTAAACGACTGGATATCAATATAAAAACTTTGCATCCAAATATAAACAATTTATTATTTGATGTCTTAATAGAAGATATATTAAAAGAAGATAAAGGATGTATAAAAATATTGAAAGATCTCAATTTAGCCTATGATATGTCAGTGTATATAAGGCCGATAAAATACTATGGAATATTTAAAATATCTGTATTTTTAACTGATAAAGGGTTTGAAAATCCAATACTTGTAGTAAATGAGATCGAAAATTTTTTAAAAAATTATGAAATGTTGAGTTCAGACATTCAAAAAATGGTAGACCATAATGAAATTAATTTTATGTATAGGGAAAAAGAAGACGTAATAGATATGATTGAAGAAATATCTGATAATATTATGAGGGTACCTATCCAAAATATATTGAATTATGAATATCTTAATAATAAACCTAGCAAGGAACTAATAAATGAAGTAATGGATAGCATAAGAAAAAGAGAGGAATGGGTATTTTTTGTATCTTCGAATAGTTTTAATCTTAAGTCTAAGGATTCGATATATGGTATTGAATATGAAAAATAAATAATTACAGCTAAAATCTTTTTTAATTATGAAAACGAAGTGTAAAAAGGATATAACGAAAGAAAAAAATGCATACACTTGAGTATGTTTTTATAATTTAAAATTGTGTGATGTATTTTACTCACTAAAAAATTTTTTAAGCCAAGTTTCTTAAATTAAAATATAGTGTACATATCCCCAAATTTTTATTTTATCTAGTAACTCTATTTCGAACATATCGTTTGGTTTATTTTTTTGCCTTGTGTAGTCCAAAGATATACATTTTATTGCTTTTTTTCTGAGCAGCAAAATGACCCACAATATATATTAAATTATATGGCAGTAAATCGAACTTTAGCTTTTTAAAATACATATCTTTTTTTTTAGAACATTGTCGTTCTGATAAAATCATAAGTAAGTTTTTAATGTAGGAAAAAAAGTAAATTTAACTGTATTATATGTGTTGCCAATTAAATTTTATCCGACAAAGATTATTAAGTAACTAGCTAATACATCGTAAAAACGGTAGCAGTTTAATATTTATATTAGAAACACTTTACAATTGCTTACATTATATTCAGACCTATTAAACTACTGCCGAAAATTTTTATTGTCTGCGATGGTAATAATTTTTTATTTTAAAGTTATATGGGATACACAAGAAAATTTAGCAACTTAAAATGAATTTTAATAATCCAATAACACAAAATTAAAAATTAAATATTTTTAATATCAATTTATATAAGAAAAATACTTGATTTGGTAAATACTACGAACAAATAACAATCAATATAGATTAAATTTGTTGTAATAAATTAACAAATAAGTGATTGATTAATTTAATATTTGAAAAAAGCAATTGCGCATGTACTTTTAAATCGAAAATGGCACATTGAAAGCGGTATAATAATGTTTGTAATTTTACATTTTTTCGTCTTTAATATTATAGGAATCTATTCTATTTTTATAAATCGCCAAAAAATTATCTAAAGGGATTTCAAGCAGAATATAAAAAAATTAGCAACTACTACAACGTAATTCTTAATTAATTCGACGATATTAGTTACTTTATCGACAGAGGCCGATTAAAATTTTGTAATGATTTAAATGTATTATAAATTATATTTACATTGTCATTATTAGTCAAAAATTCATAATCGCATAGTCCTAGTTCTCTGATGTTTAATATTAAACTTCCTAGATAATTAAATATAATTTGAATTGATTTATCTTGCCACATCAATGTTGGACTCCTCATACAATAATTTATTGAGATTAAATGGACTACCTTTTTTCATAATATAGTTTTTGGCTTGGGTAGTAAAATTTAGTAATTCCATTACAATCATTGATTATATCATTAAGTCTGTATATCAAAAGAGAATTATAAGCTAGTTATAGATTGTACATGTTTCCAGAAGACTTTAATATAGTGGTTGTTGCATGTGCGTCGACAGGTTTTTTTTACAACTTGGTATGAAGGCACATGAGTATTATATGTTAGTTCATATGTTTCTACTCAATGTCGCTGTATTTTTTAGTGGTAAATACAGACAAGAAGTACATGAATATTGGAGGGTACAATTTTCATTTATCTAATATATTGTTTACAAAAAAATGATTTTGTTATAATGAAACCTAAAAATATATTTTGTCGTCTTAGACACGTTATATATTTCCTATATAAAGACGCGATGCTTTACATATTGTCATTTTACCAAACATTTTTTTTTGTTTGATAACTTCTCGCAAACTGAAGCGAATTTTTTTTTTATAAAAAATGCTTAGATATGTTAAAAAAATGGCATATACTACTAAAATACTAAAATTTACCATTTTTAAAATATTTTTCGATTTTTTTGCTAATTTTTGTAATTTAATATTTTTTTTTAATGATCAAACAAGTTTAGTTCATCAGAGTACATTAGCAATAATAAAGCTTTAGCTGTAAGAGAAAACTTTTAAATGCGAAAAATCACATAAGTTGTGCAAAAAGCGACTATTTTTTATTTTACTTGTTGCAATAACTAGAAAAGTCATATAAGTGTCCATTGTAAAGTTCAGATGATTAACAAAAGCCAAAAATATTTTTTAACGGTTATTTTGCTTATTGCATTAACCTTCGAAACTGTATGTTTATATTATAAAAAAATGTATATAATTTTAATACATATTAATATAGGGAAAAGACCTCCGATGTTGAATATACTGGCGTTTATAGATGTAGACAATATATAGAAAAAAAAATAATCAAACTGTTAAATAAAGGCATTAATTTGATACTTCTCTTATGACGACAGATGAGATAAGACAGGATAAATTATCTATTATTTAAACTTAACAACTTAAGTTTAAAATTTCCGTCATATATAATTTCTCTGATAAACATAAAAAACCCTCGATGAAATAGATTTCCAACTAGCTGTCTTAGTCTATAACGAATAGCTTTAATCTCTACAATGAGACCATAAACTGTTGTTATTTACACTTTTTTTTTCTTTGCATTCAAAGCGGAGAAGTCTTACATTAAGATAAGAGGAGCCACGTGATGTTATTCAACTAGTATTACGAGGTTCTATCCCATTAAAAGACACCTATATAATTTGATGGTGCAGTGTTCTCGCAGTATCCATTGAACTTTGGCTCTAGGAAAGTTTTTTTTTGCATCTATACCTAATTCGTCCTAAGCGACCTCATACGAATATGGATTTCTGTAACCCGAGTATTGCATATTCAAACGAGCTCAAAAATCCCCACAATCATCATATCGCGCGCACGGCTCCTTACGCCGAAATTTATAATCTAGCATTTTTGGCGCTGCGTTGAACTTTAAACTTATAAGAATGATTTACAAAGGAAAAAACGAATTTAACCTGTCTATTTTAAAATATTTTTATCATTGATATACATTTAAGAAAATTGAAAATGATCGATAACCATGACTAAAAATATTTTGAAACTAAGATCCCGATCAAAACACAGATCGAATGATGCTTATTGTGAGATTTACACATGCGTTAATTTTTTTTTTATTCCAAAATAAATGATTAATTTTGTGTTTTGACGTATTCCTGAACTTTAAACAAAGAAATTTTTTGATTGATCCTGGGCTTTATTAGATACTAAATTTAAAATCATAAAGTTTTTTATGAAGAGATTTTGTTTTTAATTAGTAAACATGATTATGACTTAAAAAATCAACAAAGTAAATTTTACATTGACATAATCGAAACCGTATTAATTAAAATAGTGATTTATTTCTTTATGTTTGAAAACAACACATTCATAAAAAAATAATGTTAAAAGGTATAAAAACATCTTGTTTCAATTCCAGTATATGATTTTAAGAGCGATCTATTGTCTCTTCTATTTTAAACTTTTTTCTTTGGTCTGTATTATTACAAAATTTTGAATTATTTTTTATAATCGCCAAGATACCATACAACGGATTTTAAACGAAGATTTTACAAGTTTTAGCAATTATTTGTTTGTTGTGATCAATGAGAATTATGTTGTTTGATACACGTTTGACAGGGCAAGCCGTAATTTTAGTAATGTTGTTAATATCCTATAAATACTTTCTATGCCAGCTTTATACACTATTATTTCCAGGTTGAAAAGTTTTAAATCTACGATGTTTAATATTAAATATTTAAGTGAATTAAAAAAAATTGGATTATTTTATCTTTTCACATCTTCGATACATCTTCCAGTAATAATTTTCGGGAATCAAATGCACGATATTTGTTTCAAAACATAATATCTCGCTTGGATAGTAAAAATATTAACTTTCAGAGTTATTATTTATTATATCACTAAGTTTATGAGCAATGCTAGCGATTTAGGCACTATGCGAATTGTATTCGTCTATTGGAGTAGAGTAAACATAGCCATTTGTTTGTATATTTTGAGAATTCGATAAAACGAAATCAATGGACCTATTATAATTGTTCTTCCATTCGTTTGTTTTGTAAAAATATCGCAATTTTGCTCTGAATCAAAACCACACATTAAAAGATGAACATTATATGATAAAAAAATTAATTGTAGAAATACATTTTTTTAGATAGCCAGAATAGAAAATTATAGTAGTTTTTAGTTAATATTCTCTTAGTAATAGCGGATAGTCAAGCTTATTTTGCTTTTTAACCTAAATGAGTACGACCATGGCAGCAACTAAATAGTGATGGGGTGTGTTATATATCTTTAAGCTATAAAATTTTATTGCATTTTAGATTATTTTCGAAAGAGAAAAAAACTATCCAGAAGCCTATTTATTTCCAAATCATTCAATGCATCAAATCTTATGTATATACAAATACAAAATCTTTTGATAACAGTTCAATTTTTTTAGGATAAACTTGAGAAATGAATATAATTATAGTAAAAACTTAAGCATAATGCTATTCTTTTCTAACAAATTGCATTGAATATGCTCAAAATTTTATAATCTGTATAGAGATACAAATTAAATGAATTCAAAGTATTAGCTATAAAAATTATTTTAAATTTCAATATGATATCCACATAAATCTATATAACATCTAGCAGAGTTGTTTTGGACAATTGATTCTTTTTAAAAAAAAATAAATTATTAATAATGACAAGTATTCGTGCCTCTGCTTTTTTTGCTTTCTATCACAAAAAAAATTAATGCTAAGCAAAAAATAAAATTTAAACGATACAAAAATAGAAAATCTCAATTTATGGTAATTTGAGATATGATTAGTTGATATATAATTTCAATTTAGTCATACGAAAAGGAACAAACTGCGCCTTTTAGATTACGTAGCATAAAAGTTTTAAAAATAATAAGAAATTTATAGAATTCTAATAATTAATTTATCTTTAATACTATAGGAAAGACACCATAATCAAAAACGTCTACACTTACAATAATCAACCCCATCAATGTAACGAGAAATTATTCGTTTGCAAATAATATACAAAATAGGCAAAACAGAAATATTTAAATTGACGTATCTTAATATCCAATAAATTGATTGATATTTTTAAAGAAGTCTTTTGTAGAAACAAAATTTTTAATATCAAAACGAAAATTTTTGTTGGCCTAGTCTTGTTTTTATGGTATAAATTCTATATTTCAAATTTATACCTTTAATTGTAAATATCTTTACCATATATAATTTCAATTAAGTGATGTTGTAAGGCCATAGTAATACTATTAATTAATTTTCTAAGAGAAGCCTTGGTCATAATAATTCCAAGTAAACCATTGTATGCTCTTGATAAATAATTATGCTATCATTACTCTAAAGTTTGTTATTTCCCTTTCATTTCGGTTATGTATCGATATGCTCCCAAAAACCTTCTTATGAGTAACTTGTTCAAAAAACCCATAAAAGTTATATATAATTTAAATCCAAGTATATGCGAATGTGTTATTTGATTGAATTATTCTTATACATAAGAAAATCTAAACAACATACAAAAAGATAAATATTTATGATAAATACATATCTATAGATTCATATAAAAATCTATGTGCGGCATTATATCAACAAGAAAATAATTGCAAAATATTTATTACGACTATTTGTTTCAAGTTTTTTTTTAACTACAGCAAATATCTCAAATTTATAGAAAAAAAATTCCATAAAATTATTTTTACCGATAAGGATAGAAAGTAGAGGTCAAAGATATATTTTACTGAAATCAAAAAATTACAAAGATACTATTACGGACAGGCTAAAACAGCATTGCTAAGCACATTAGCACCACTTTAGGAGGTTGCATATCACCGAAGCGCGAAATAATATTTAAACACAATTAAAAACATTTTTGATATTTTTTTTTGTTAATATGCTTTTGAAATTTATATTGCGTCATCTTCGATTAAACACAATTTTATTTTTAGAAAATGTTAAGTATTATTATATGAAGCGCACACTAAACAACAATTTTACAAATTCCTCATCCGTTTTATTTCATTTACTTGGAAGAGCTTCTATTAATTTATACAGCAGACCGTAAATTTCGTTTAAAAATTTTATATAATTTTCACATACATGGCATCTCTTATTTATATTAGATCTTGTATATATTTGATTTTCAATGTTTTATAAATTAAGAAATGCTATATATGAGTTTAGTACAATATGTATAGTAAGCTTCAAAAAGACAATTTTTTGAATCAGTAAAGTTAGGATCATTTCCATAATTTAAATATAGACTTTGAATATTAAATCTGCCAATTCCATGTTTTTATTTACAACCATTTTAAATTAACTATAAAGGTCTTAACCATATATATATAGTCATATGTTTGTACTTGTTTTTTGATTTAAAGGAAAATCTTGACCCTTATTTACATGGCGAGGGAAATTTTCATCATATTATTTTTTACATAATCATATTTTTATTTACAATATTAATTTTGATTTCTTTGCCTTTAGTCTAAAGAATTAATTACATCACCCCGATTTATTTTAAAAAATAGCAAAAATCATGCAAAGAAAGGTCAAGTATGTTTATTTGACTCTTAAATAGGTAAATGATTCGTCGGCCTGATCCAGACCTTTGATCTCTAGGCGACCCTTAGAGAAAAACAAACAAAAACGAAAATTGTTTTGTTTTACAAAACTTTGATATATCAATAAAAAAATCCGGGAAATTGTTTAAATTTTGGAATTGTATATCCTGAGCCAAAATATTTCTGAAAAAACGGACATAGATTTTTCTTCGATCCCTTTTAGATATAATAACACATTTAAGATGGTAATCGGACTTCTACATTTGATTGGTAGTCTTCTACGCTTCGTTTATAATACATCATTAATTATCAAACGCCGTGCTCGCCTTTTATAAAATCTACTGCTTTGAGGCAGGATTTATACCCACAATATGTAAAATCGTTCAGTTTAGAATTTTTTAAATAATCGTTTCATGATGAGAAGAGTACGATTGGGTACTATTTAAATTATCAGGTAAATATTTTGTAAATCAACAGTCTAAACAAACGCAGCAAAGTTTTGATGGTTTCATATTTTTCCATTGATAATTTGACAAATATTCCCTTCACAATGTCCGTTTCGTCGGCCTGTGTCACCTCTTCAGCCCCCATTAAACATGGCATTTGCAGTTTTTCTTCTCGCTACTTTTTGAATTATTTTTAAGTCCCCAAAACACTGAAAACTTTTAACGGGAATTTTTGTTTAGGTTTACTATAGACTGTTATTTTGTAAATGAATACAGAATATAAAGTTGGGGAAGTATAGGTATTTGTGAGTAGAACATGTTTTTGTTTTACAAACTTCATTCAAATTTTCACGTTCTTTGTTTTCATACATTATAAATCCATACTGGTTAATGTACAAACTATCGAGTTTACTAGTATTATCACATTCAAAAGTTATATTTTATTTTTGTTTTTAGTATTTATGTACACATTACATATTTCTTCGGGGTATTTGGAGCGTTTTTGATCTATCGTCGAAAGTCTATACACATCCTAATCTTACAATATTTTTCTTAAAATTCATAAAATTAGCAAAATTGTTTAAGCTAAAAAAATACTTTTCGAACGAATTTTAAACAAATTTTAAAATTTTGAATCCTGGGTATATAATTCTCAAAAAAAAATATTTCCACACTTTACGGGCCAAGCTCGGATGTAGAACGTGGAAAAGGTATGTAATGCCAAGGCTCAGATTTTCGCGCCAGGTAAATTACAAAATGAAGATATGTGAAGAAATGGCATTAAAATCTAATATATATAGTTGTTAGTGTGCTATAAAATAATAGACTACCGTCAATAACAAGACTTTTTAGGTTTTTTCTTTATCAACCCTCTTTTATGGTTTTAGAAATGAGTTAACCTTTTGATTGGGTTTGATTTTTGGCAAAAATATTGTTTACAAAAAACCAATTTTTATAAATATTACAAAATATCTATTTTAAAATTTTAAAAAAAAATGTGAAGAGAAATATTATAACAACATATGGATGCTAAAAACAAACATACTTTGTTTTATTCCCTTATAAATTAGTTTGTTTACTAAACCTCCGGTTTTTTTTATAACAAAGAAAAATCTTTTTTAGTAGTATTTTTTTGTAAAAAAAATATTTATACCCAAGATCAATCATTTGGTGTCTTTAGACATACTATAAAATATATATAAATAAATGCTATGTGGTTTATTTTTTGTGGAGACACTGTATATTTCACTGTAATCTTTATATATATATATATACAAAATTTTCCCACTTTTTTGTTGGTATTAGTTGCCATTAAGGCCTCTTCTATGCATAAAAACTCGCTTCCCCAATGGTCAAATAAAGAATAGTTATTATTCGTTCAAAAGAGGACATTTTAACTTTTATGATTGTTGTTGGTAACATTATTTGAAAAAAAATCTTAACAATGTAAAAAAATATGTTATTAACAAATCAAGTTTTTTAAACTAAAAAATTTATTTTTTTAATTTCTCTAACAATGTGTTCATTTCATTGATACTTTCAAAATATATTTTAGTTTCTTGTGAAAGTTTATATAGTTGATTTTGAACCTCCCTAATAGAATCTTGAACCAATTCTTTTCGTTGATCATTATCATCAAACTTAGAATTTATATCATCATTTATATTCTGTAAAATAATATTCATTGGTGCTTTACTTAAAATTTCAAAAAATTTCGCCGCCACCAAATTGTTATGATAGACATAAAATGAATTTGAAGACACTTTGTCAATGGACATAGGTGTAAATTTTAATAAAGTTTTTAAGACCTTAGATATAAAAAATATATCTTTTTTATATCTTGATAATTCATTGCTAGTAAGATCTAATTCTTGTATGTTTTTTAGTAAATAATATATGGAATTGGAATCGACGAAGGACAATTTGCAATTCCATCTGACTATTACATTCCCTATGTTGGTTGTTGAAAGTCGATATTCTAAATTTCTTGTTTGACATAAATACATGCTTGGGTAATAAAATTTAATATCGTCCTTTAAGTCTTTAAGTATGTTTTCTAGCTCATTATTTAGGTAAGAAATGTAGTCTCCATCAAACTCTTTGTTTATTATTGGATGTTTTTTTATGTACGATAGTAATGATGGCTTACTGTATTGAATTGGCGGATTGCCACGGGAAATTTCTTCTAAATACGGTAAAGGTATGGTATTACTGTTCGCTTGGATATACGTTGTGGGATAACCGCCGCGCCTCTGTTCAGAACGGAGCACAACAAAGAAATAAAAAATCATTCTTGGGGCGAATGAGTTTTTTTTATATATTTAGGTAAAGGAGTTTTAAAATTGAATAATTTTATAGGGGAAATAATAAATGAGTATAAAAAACATCATATCTACATCATGCTCCAAATTCACTTCAAATTATAATTTATGACGTGTGATTTATAAAAATTGTACAGATCATAATATTAAATGATTGGTAGTCACACATCAACTTTTTTTGATCTTTTATGACGTTAAATAGCATTAGTATCTGTAAAAAAATTCATTGCAAAATAAAAATCAAAATTTGTTATATTGATTAAATCATCATTTTATTTTTATATGTGTCAACTTTTATTTTACTTGCTTAATCATTTTTCTAGATGTAGTAAAATATTAGAAATAATTTATACAAAATAAAAATTTATATTTCAAATGCTGTGATGTTACTGACTACATCACAATGGCAGATGACATGAAATTCATCTATTTTATATTACTATAGACCTCTTCAAAAATCACTTTGCCTCGTAAATGGGAAAAATCAAATGGTATTGTTGTACTACATTTGGAAGTACATCAATGTTTGTAATTATTGTTGAATATTATTTAAATTAAAAAAAATATAAAAGAAGGTTTAAAAAAAAGCATACTACGAAAAAATTGTGTCTTTGTGATGTAAAAACAATGAGCAAGAAAACAACAAAAAACATTGGAAACGATAAAAGCACTTACGGTAAAAGTTATTTAGAAAGCTATCATAAAAACAGTAAAGTTCTTGTGATACAGTACAAATATAATATAGTCCTCAACATGTAATTTCCAGTGTACGTTTTTAAATATTTAATAAAATTACTTCACATTTGTAATTATACGCGTCTCATAACATTGATTGACAAAATAATTGTAAACATAGAAATAACAATTATTTTTTGCAGATAATTCTATAAATCTATAAGAATATTATAGTGATAATGCCTTATGATGAATGTTGGATGGTGTGATGTGGGACTATATAACCGGAGAAGAGAAAAATCGACATATACAACAGAATTAAAATCTCATTTAATGTAGCTCCATATAAAAGTACTGGATAGCATTTATGGCAATATCCAGGTCATAAATGAGCATAAAAAACTTCATTATGAGCAGGTTGCATCTACAAAATAGTAGTTTATCTAGTGGCGTTGATGAAAATTTATTAAGTCATAATGGCTTCATTTAAATTTTTTATGTCTAATTTTTGACTTTATTATGCGCTGAATAAATCATGTAATTATTACTTTTTTCGTTCTTGTATTAAAAATCCTTTTTTGAATAAGCATTAAAGTTCTATTTGTTTTGTCGATCAAAGATTATGTGCTATATGGAATTGTTTCCTCGCCGTGTTCCTATCTGTATTAATAATCCTCCATGCTTTTTGCTTATGCGTCTATATGCTCTCATTGGCTTTCTTACAAGTATAAATTAGTTATCCGTTTCAATCCATCAACTTAGTTTGTATTTGTATAAGGTTTAAAATATAAAATTAAATGTATACTATGCGCAATATCATAAAATCTTCGTATTTATTGGTTTTTTATCTTTTCTACTATGATTTTTTTAGATTATAGATATTGACTTTATTGTGTGTATAAATAATATTTGTTTTAAAAAAATGTATTAATTTTTCTTTGTTATTTTTGATAGACATAATTTTTTTTAGCATTGCAATTTTATAAAAATTTTAAAGATTAACTTTTTGTTGTATTCTTTATCGAAGACATTTATTTTAACCTGGTCGATTTTTTGTACTAAAATGTTTGTTTTTGACAATAAGGTCCATTTATATAAATAATTTTATCTTAATAAATTTTTTTGTTTTGTAATATATTCGCAATGTTTTTTTGTGTGAAATAACATTGATTTTTTTTCATATTTTAAATTTGGCCATTTTGAAGTTATATAAATAGGTCGATAATTTCTCATGTAGCTCTGAAAGAAAATTGAAAAATTTTAAGTCATTACTTTTTTATGTTTTCTCCATATATAGCGAAAAAGTAAAAAAACATTGCCAAAAAATAGATCAAAAACTCAAGTTATAACAAATTTTAATATGAGCACATAATATCAGAGAAATAATTATGCTTTACAATGTCAATTGTGCTTACTTAGGAAAAAAATGGAGGTATACATGCATTTGATTAAAACCACTACTAAATAAGTTAAAAAAAATTAGGTAATTCAATGACTAAATAACACTTTAATAATAGCAACGAGCAATTAATTCCAGTTACTTAAAAAATTAATAAATTATTCTTAAGGAGCAATAATGGATGGAAATTTTTTATGAAACTCGAAATGAAAGACGACTGATTTTATAAACAAGATACGTTGGTGAATAACGTTTCTCAAATGATTAAATAAAGCATAATAAACATTTAACATATCAATCTTTAAGAACATTATAATATCATAAATTTTAAGAATGGTGTTTATATATTGTGATATATTTGTATAATTTCTATCCCCCATTATGATAAATAAAGACATGGGGGCGATACCGAATCGTCAGTTTACAAGTGTGGACTGTGGTCTAGAGGCCAAAAAGTTATTAAAAGAAGTTAAAAGAATATTGTATATTTTGGAGATGGAGGAAATAGAAATCAGTTTGTGGAAGCAGAGAATATTTATGGAAGGAAGTGAAGAAATAAAAAATTTCATGGTAGAAAGAATTAGTAAAGAGGACGAATATTATAAAATAATTGAGAAATTAGAGGAGGAAATATGTAGAGAAGAAAGAACTAAAAAAGAAGAAGAAAATAGGAGAGAACTTATTGAGGTTATAGCTGAGAATGTTAGAGAAACTGTAAGAAAAGAAATTCAAGAGAAAGATTTAATTTTAAGGAATACAGTACAAGAAATAAGAAATAATAGGAATTGTTTTAATTGTGGTAAATTTGGCCATATGGCTAGGAACTGCTATGTAGGAAGGAACAATAATCAGGAAAATAATAAAAAGTTTAATAAGTACTTAAATTTAGACGAAAACCAAAGTTGTAGTAGCAGTAATGATAATAAAGAATATAAACCAAGTGGAAAGACAAAACGAGTTAAGTTAAAGGAATGTAATAATAGTGATGGAAGACATAAAGAAAGAATATATGCGAGCAATAAAGAGACGAAAAGAAGATTACTGAAGAGGGCATTTACGTTGGAAGATCTCAAAGCGGAATATGAAGAAGTTTTTAAACAAGGAGATGAGGTTATAAGTTATTGTACATTAGAGAAGTGTAAGATAGATACTCCAGAGGGTAAGAAGATAGTCAGAAAGGGACAGACGATCCCACAGGCTTTGATCAAACAGACTGAGGAATATATTAATGATTTAGAAAATAGAAAAATTATAAGAAGATCGTCTTCGGAATGGCGAAACCCAATAAGAGCGATACTTAAACCAAGTGGTGAAGTAAGAGTAGTTAGTAATTTTATAGGGCTGAATGATTTAGTCGAGAAAGACCCGTATGAGCTAACGAATATGAGAGAAATAATAAGAGCTACGCAAGGGTCGATAATATTTACTGTTGTTGATTGCAAAGAAGCATTTTACCATTTTGAAATCGAAGAAAAAGATAAACATAAGACGGCGTTTGAATTTAATAAAAAAGTTTACGAATGGAATAGTATGGTGATGGGATACAAAAATTCCCCACAGATACTACAGAGAACGATGAATATGATTTTTGAAGATTTGCGAGGAAATGGTGTTGAGGTATACATGGACGATATAGTAATACATGCCAACAATAAACGTAAACACGATGAATTAGTAATAGAGGTTTTAGAAAGAATTAAGAGAAATAAAATGAAATTAAATATTGGGAAAATACAGTTTATACAAGCGGAAGTAAAATTATTAGGTGTGACGCTGAATGGAATAGACATGACGGCCGACGAAATAAAGAAAAATGAAGCCTTGGAGTATCCGGATCCAAAAACTTTGACGGAATTGAGGAGGTTTCTAAAATTGACTGGATGGTTCAGACCATTTATAAAAGATTATGCCGGGCTGACGTTGAAAATGACAGATAGTTTGAAGAAAAATGGCAATTCGTGGAAATTTACGGAAGAGATGAAAGAGGAATTTACTAAAATGAAAAATGTGTTAAGAAATATGGGAAGACTAAGATTACCGGACTATAATAAGGAGTTCATACTAAGAACAGACGCTAGCAATTTGAGATTGGGTGCGGTGTTACTTCAGAAGAATGAGAATGGGGAATGGGTTGCTATACAATGGGCATCTAAAAAGCTAACACCTACCGAAATAAGATATGGAATATCAGAAAAGGAAATGCTTGCGATATATTGGGGCATTGAAAAATTTAAATACGAGTTAAGAGGTAGGAAATTCAAAATATAAACGGATCACAAAGCACTGGTGGAGATAAGAAATAAACCGTTTTTTAATAATAACAGAATAAATCGCTTAATCGAGAAGATACAGGAATATGATTTTATCGTGGAATATAAAAAACCTGATGAGATGGTGGTAGCAGATGCGTTGAGTCGAATAAATATGGAAGAGGATATTAAAGAAATGAAAAATAAAGAGCGAACAATCAAGCAAACAGAAGGTAAATGGAAAGCACATGTTTCTTCCGAGAATGAAAAGCAATATTGGCAATTTGACTCAGGACGTAAAGTTGAAATACCACCTGAGAATATAAGGAGACAATTAATCCAAGAATATCATGAAAAAGTAGGCCACAGATGCATGACAAGTGTTTATTATGCAATGAGAGAAGAATACTATTGGCCAGGAGTAAAGAAAGAAATAAACGAGGTTATAAAACAGTGTCAGAAATGTCAGATATATAACAGGAAAAATATGGGTGGTTGTGAATTTGTAGATACGTCGAGATACTTAGAGAAGGTTGCATTAGATTTGATAGACTTTAGAAATGAGAAGAAATATGTTTTAGTTGCTATCGATTATTTTACACGTAGAGTATGGGGAGTAGTTATAAATAACAAGTCAAGTAATAATGTTGTTGGATTTTTGAAAAGATTATGTGAGCAAGGGAAGAAACCAGAAGAAATTATTACAGATAACGGGAAAGAGTTTATTAACGTGGAATTTAGAAAATTTTGTAGAGATCTCGATATAATACACCGACAAGTAAGTATAGAAGCGCATAGAAGTAACGGAAGAGTAGAGCGTGTTATAGGAACTTTGAGAGAAAGTATTTTAAAGTCGGATGCGAAAACTTTTGAAGGTAAAGTGTATAAAAGTATCGATATATATAATCAGAGCTATCATACGGGAATAAAATGTACACCATTAGAAGCGACTGAAGATAAAACTGGAGACGTAATGCTTGAAAATAGCCCTATAGGGAAATATTGTAATAGGTTTGGAAAGGGAAAGATCGAAAAATTTAGTAAAGGTCAATTGGTAAGAATAGCTAAACGAGAAAATTTGGCAGGTGTTAATAAGTATGAAAAAGGAAGATTTTTGGATACAGGAAAAATTGTTGAAAAGTGTGGAAAGGATTCTTATATTGTAAAACTTAGTAATGGTAGGCTTGTGAAGAAGAGACATTATGATCTGAAGGGTATGCTTGGGGTAGATGTGAAAATTAGATGAGACTAACCGTCTTGAAGGGGGGATGTGATATATTTGTATAATTTCTATCCCCCATTATGATAAATAAAGACATATATTATTAAAATGGTATCCAACACATTAATAGACCAAATTAAATGTGCAGTATACAGAAGCACAAAAATATTATGCTGATATTTAATAAAAATAAAAACGAAGAGTATAATTCTTCAAAATATCTACTTTCATCGTCAGTCTTTACAATTCGCGGAACTAGTAAAATCTCGCGATTTTAAAAAAACTAAATTATATTTAAATATATCCATATACTTTTTGTTTTGGTTTTCGAAATAATTATTTTAAAAAATATTTATAGAAAAATAGTCGGTTCAAATTTATAATAATTTTTAATAAGTGCCCGATATTTTTTATGAAAAAGTTTTTTTTAAGTGCATTAATATCTATTAGTATATCTATATGGCCCAACCAAAGAAAATCGCGACGTAACACCTATATAAATTCCGAATATTGCGCTATATATTAATAATAGCGCTATTTAATATCTTTAATCATCACAACTACTATTGAATCATATAACATCCCTTTTATTATGTCTTATTTATGGTTCTATTTTTCGACAAAACAGAGATTCATGTAAATATATATAAATTTTATAGAAAGTTTTTCCCCTAGCAGCATTATTATATGCTTCTAAAACAATGAAAAGTTTAGTATATTTTGTGACTAGCCTTATTTACATACACAAAAAAACATAAAATGTAAAATTTACTCTATTAATTTTGATGTTGCTTTATTCGACACGAATGGCAGCATTATTATCGCTAACTTTAATTTTAGTTTTATTTTCGTGAAATCATTTGTAAATATTTTGGTTGTGGCAACATAATTCTCAAAATATATCACGAATACAATATAAATGTTTTAAAAATTGTTACAAGCTTTTTGGAAAACTAATTTAAGCTCTATTTGTAATATAAATTTTTTTTTATTTTAATGTTCCTATACACAACACAGGAAAAATAATATAATATATGTCTTTTAGCAAGAAGTTTTTATAAAAATGTATATTATATAATGTTCACTTATTATAACCTAATAATTTTAAATAAAATTTTTTTTATTATCTACATTTATCTAACATGAGATTCATTTCATTGATACTTTCAAAATATATTTTAGTTTCTTGTGAAAGTTCATATATTTGATTTTGTAAATCTTTTACTGAATCTTGCACTAATATTTTTTTGTAATCATCAGCCTTAGAACACAAATTTAAATCGTATCTAATGTTTTGTAAGATAATGTTCATTGGTATTTCACAAAAAATATCGAATACTTTTCCAGCTATGCGATTGTTATGGTAAATTGCGAAAGATTTTGAGAAACCCCAATCGATAGGAGACGGTGTAAATTTATGTAACGTTATTAAAACTTTAGAAATTAATTCCAAGTCATTTTCATAAACTGACAATTCATATTTAGTTAGTCCAAGGTCTTGTATATTTAACATTAAAGAATTGAATGTATTTGAAACTACGTTATATAGTTTTTGATTCCACTTTCTTATTATATCTCCGATATTATTTACTGAAAGTCGATGATTTAGATTGTTTAAGTCACATAATCGACCACTCGGGTAATAAATTTTATTATTAGCTAGATCTTTGGTTATGTAAAAAAGCTTATATTTTAAAAACCCAATGTAATCTCCATTAAAAATATATTTTTTAGCAATCGGGGTTTTAGCAAACATATGTAAAGATAGTTTGTTGTATTGTATGGGAGATTGATATTGACGAGATCTTGATTCTAAATATGGTAAGGGGATACTTGTATTATTGGCTTGTTCATACGTTCTTGGATACACATCTAATTTTTGTTCTATTCCAAATGCACAAAAGAAATAAATAAACATTCTTGGGGTCTAATGGGTTTTTTATAAACCGTAATAAATTAAATAGTATAGTTTTGGAAATTAAAAATATTCAGCAAAAACGAAAGTAGCATTGGACATTTTGTAGGCCCCAAACAAGTTAATATTCTGCTTATATTCTTATTATCATAAATTTTATTTTGACTTGTTTTATAGTTTATTTGATTGATTTAAATGACATGTAGGTTATTAGAAAAATTACCAATAGAGGTATTCAAACATATTAGTATTTTTTTGTAATAAGTGTCAAATTATATACTACCAAATAAAACTTTAATATTAATTTTATTTGCTTTTTCTTTTTCAATTACATAAAGAACATCAATTTGCAGTCTTATAAAATACATATGAATTGCTTGTTACAACTATTTATTGTATAAGAGAAAAAATGCAAAAGGAACTGTCTTTTTAATTTATTTGAGGAGTTTTAGAAAATACAAGAGTTCTCTGATGGAAATTGTAACATTGTTCATGGTTCTAATATATAAATTTAAAATTTGATATATACAACTATTGAATACACAATATAATAATATACTATCGATTTCATGGTTTCGATGCATATATGATATATTTTCCAAAATCAAACTTGTGAGCCAATCCTCGCCAAAATTACATATGAGACATTAATTAATATCTAAGATTTTTGGAGAAAATTTAATTAAGAAAATTATTAAAATTGTTTTCTTTTAGATAACAATATAGTAGATGTCCTTAAATGTTCATACAATACGAAAACATAAAATATCTTGTTTCTAGAGTCCGGGGAAGAAACAAAACTTATTAAATAAAAAAAATAATCTAAAAAATCAATAAAATTCTTTGAGAGAAAAACAAGATAATGTTATTGTTGATTATAAATAATAAAATAAATAAACCCCTATTCAATGATAAATCCTTATATAAACAACATGGTGGAGAATAATGATCAACCCAGTATAAATAGGAAAAATTTATCCCAAGAATTGATGAGATATGAAATATTTAGATGGTTTAAAAAAATGGAATCATTGGATAAAATTGAGTATGTTTTGAGTAAAGCCAGTTACGAAATAATTGAATGGCACTCAACATTTATGGAACATACAAGAAGTTCCTCTATAACATATGACAAGTGGAAAGAAGCACTGTATAAAGAATTTAAAGAAGATGAAATTGAACTAGTGGATGTTTACCGCCTTTTTCAGAAAAAGGACCAGAATGCAAAAGATTTCATTGACGAAGTTAAAAAGAAATCAAAAGTAGTAAAAATGGACTCAAAAGAATCTATGAAAATTGTAATGCTCGGGATAAGAAGAGAATTTCCAAATTTAAGAGCATACATAACGAGCTGTTGTTCTTTAAATGATATCGACCTTAAGCGAGTTCTAATGATGGAAAAAATTGATAAAGAATTGAACGATAAGATAAGGACTATTTTGGGAAGAGAAGAAAAAGGAAATATGAAATCTGGTCGTAATGGTTCTAAGAAAGTTAGAAATGATATAATAAAGCAGAAATACGATAACAAAAAGCAGCTTCAAATAAATGAAGTCTTAGAAGACTCAGAAGAGATTATCAATAAAGAGAATTTAGTTTATATCGAAGACAAAAAATTTTTAGTAGTCTTTGATACAGGATCTAACTACAATTTTATTTCTGACACAGTTAGATTAAAAGCTGGTTTAAAAAGAAGAAAAAACCATGTCAAACTGAAATTCAGAACCTGTCTTGAGGAAACCTTTGAAGTTAAGTATCATGTTTTATGTGACGTTACTTATAAAAATACGAAATATCAGTTAAAATTTTTTATTTTACCAAAAGTATCCAAAGAAAAAATTTTGATTGGAAAAGATGGAATTAAAGTAATGATAAACTCTAAGGATCAGTATGAATGTGAAATAAATACAAAAAAAGACGCTATAGTTGTAGAGAAAGTATTTAGCTTTCCCAAGAAATTTGAATCTGGAATGGAAGATACGATAAAAAATTTGATAAAAATGAATTATATAGGCCCATCGAAGTCTACATGGCTAAATAACATTCGCCCAGTAGTAAAACCAGATAACAGTATAAGAATAACACTTAATTTAGTTGCACTAAACAAATTGGTAGAATTAGACAAATATAGCCTACCTAATATAGAACACTTGGTATTTAATTTGAGAGACAAAGAATTTTTTACAAAACTGGATTTGAAAGATGGTTTCTTTAACATTCCTCTAGCGAAAAAGGATCAACATAAAACTGCTTTTCGATTTAAGCATTTCTTGTATGAATGGAAAGTAATGCCAATGGGATTTAAGAATGCCCCGGCCATATTTCAGAGATATATGGATCATGTTCTAAAAGATGAAATAGGGAAGGCGTGTATCGTTTACGTAGATGACATCTTAATTTTCGGAGAAACAAGTGAGGAACACGATAGAAACTTATGCAGAGTAATAAAAATATTAAAGGACAACAATCTCAATATTAACGAAAAGAAAACAGTTTCAAAAGTTAATAAAATAAAATTTTTAGGATACAATATCGAAAGAAATAAAATATCGGCCGAAAAATCGAGAATAGAAGTTATAAACGAATTTCAAAAACCAGAGAATAAGAAAAAAGTTCAAGAATTTTTAGGAATGATAAATTACAATAGAAAATTCATTCGCAATTGTGCAACGTTATGTGAGCCACTATACAATCTATTAAAGCAAGGAGTAGAATTCATATGGACAGAAAAACACCAAAACAGCTTCGAAAAATTAAAGGAGGTATTAAGTAAACAAATAGAGCTACATCAGCCGAATTACAATCTTGAATTTATCCTGGAAACAGATGCGTCAAACACAGGTCTAGGTGCTATATTGGCCCAGGTCGACAAGGGAGTCAAGGTCCCAATCGCATTTGCTTCAAGAAGTCTAAATCCTCCCGAAAGAAATTATTCAATAAGTGAAAAAGAATGTCTAGCTATGCTATGGGGAATGGAACATTTTAAATACTATCTATATGGAAAGGAATTTACTGCCATTACAGATCATAAGGCCCTGGAAGCACTTAACAAAGGAGAAATTAAATCTCTGAGAATCCACAGATGGCTAGATCGACTTAGCAACTTTATATTTAAAGTGATTTATAGAAAAGGTGAAGAAATGTCACACGTGGACGCTCTTAGTAGGAGCTTTGAAGGAAAAGAAAATATTGTTAACGAAGTGAAGGAAAGTGAACCTATATCAGAACAAGAAAAAATTAAATTAATATTCGAAAAGCATAAAGAAATGCTACATAGAGGTGCAAAAACAATTATTTATAATTTAGAAAACGAATATAAATGGCCTAATATCAAATCGCTAACCAAAAAGGCAATAGCTGACTGTACCATATGTAAGATGTATAATCCGAAGAAAAACAAAAAATTTATATTCGTAACAGCGTATTATCCAGGCGAAAAGGTGGGAATAGACATTATAGGTCCTATAGACAAAAATTATATAATAACAGGATTAGATTACTACACCAGAAAGGGATTTGCTAAGTGTATTAACGATAGGTCTGGACAAAAAATAGCCCAATTTATAATGGAAATTAATAAAGAGTTACCAATTAAAACTCTTGTTTTGGATTGCTCAAAAGAAAATTTAAGCAACTGTGTTAAAAATGTTGCAAATACAAATGATATCAAGTTACACTACACGACACCATTCCATCATCAATCGAACGGAAGAGTGGAAAGGTTTAATAGAACTCTACAAGAGATGGTATATAAAAACGAAAGTGACAAGTTTTTAAAAACAAAAGTAAAGAAAGCTATTCTAATTTATAATAATTCTTATCACGTAGGGTTGGGATGTACACCAAACGAAGCCTTAGATAAAGAATATGCAGAAACGGTTAAAAAAACACAATTTAACAATATATTAAATTATTCAAAAGCAACAGAGAAATTGCCGAAGGAAGAGGTCTTTACTGTTGGGAATACGGTTTTAATAAAGAACGAAAACGTGACAAAGGGAAAACCGAGATATTGGAAAAAAGGTTGTATTTAAGTAAATTGGAAGGAAATTCATATTGCATAAAAATTGGCACCAAGTCTTACAAAAGACATGCTTCGCAACTAAAAAGACTTGTGGACGAGGAGCTAATTCTATAAGGGGAGGGATGTTGATTATAAATAATAAAATAAATAAACCCCTATTCAATGATAAATCCTTATATAAACAACAGTTATAATTACATACAACTTCATTCAAACAATATAATGTGTGTAAATAACGATAAATAAGTATAACAAAATTAATTACCGAAGAAATGTACTGAAAATGTTATTCCTTTTGTTTTTAATTAATAAAGACAAAAGTTCTAAATAAGCTATAAAATTTACGGCCGAAATAGTTTAAAATTCTTATATAAAAACAAAAATTTTATTAAAAAATTATACAGCATTCAGAGGGCCTCATTATTTAGTAAAAAATGGTCTTTTTATTCAGTATAACATGGATTAATATTGCTCCAATTTAGATAGATTATTTAAGATTTAGAACACTGAATCATCACATAAATAATTTCTAAATTCTTAACTTTGCAGCAATTAGTAGATAATTTTAATATCTTCAGTTTTACTTGTAAAACTTATATATATGAGACCGCTTTCGACTTATAAGCGCTTACCTTTTTTTTACAAGTAAAATACTTTAAAGACTATATACAGAATTTATATGTCGTGTTTTACATAAATACAAAAAAACATTAGATAGTGATTAATATGATTTATAACTAGTATCGAATTTGCGATTTATATCTACAAAAAATTCTAATATACAACTCAAATTAAACATTTTGTTTGTTATACTTACAAAACATTTAAAAAGCATCACATTATATAAAAAAGAAAAAATTATGAGACAGACTGGCAATCGAAAACATAATTAGGTTTTTGCCTTAAGTGTTTTTTTTGTTTTGTTAACATACATATTAAAATATTATTTTAAATTAAGAATTTGACAAAATTTAAATGACTCTATCGATGTTGACTTTGTGGTCCTGTCTCATAAAAATACCTTATTTTTAATTCTATATTTTATACAATAAACATTGTAGCTTTATTTAATTTTTTACAGGGTTTTGCATTTTTTTAGTCCAACTTTTGCATTTTTATAGTCCAACTTTTGCATTTCTATAGTCTAACTTTTGCATTTTTATAGTCCAACTTTTTTGTATTTCTATAGTCCATTTTTTTGTATTTCCCAGGCCTTTTTTTGAAACCTCCCCCCTAATGCCTAGAAAACCAAGATCTACAGTCACTCCAGATGTCTTAAAACTTATTGAAAAACATATAAAAAATGAAAACTTGACATTAAAAGATATAGCTACTACATTAGATCTAATTATAAAACAGATTGAAGGATACATAGAAAAATGTTAGAGGGATAATCTATTTGCTCTACAAGTACAATAAATCGTATCAAAGTATCATCTCCTAGTGTATTAAAGCCTATCGACCTTATGCTAAAAAACATAATTGTCACTTAGTAATGACAGGACTCTTAGTGAAATCAAAGAATAACTAAATACTTTATCAAATGTTTCAATGTCTTTGTCTAATATTTCTCGAAAGTTGAAATATCTCAATATTACAATAAAAAGACTATCTCTAATCCCCGCAGAGCGTAATTCGCAGGACAAAATTGATAAAAGAGCTGAATATGCCATGGAAATATCGGGGTGTTCACTAGAAAATTTGATTTTTTTAGATGAAAATGGATTTAATGCCCATACCACAAGGCATTATGGGTTTTCTTAAAAAAAGCCTTTAAAACAGTCCCCGCAAATCGAGGCAAAAATAAAGTTGTCTTTGCGTAATTTCAAAATCGAATATTATAGCATATGAAATGAGGAGGGGCGCATATAATTCTGCTCTATTCGTCGAATTTATTGAAAGGCATCTTGTAGATTTTTTCCAAACAAATTCTCAAAAGATTTAAATGATGGATAATGCTAAATTTCATCATTCAAGATAAGTTTTGGATAAGCTAATAGAATTAAGCATATCTTATGTTTTTTCTCCCTTCATATTCCCCACAACTTAATCCTATTGAAGAATTTTTTTTCTATGATAAAATCGAGGTTTTGTGCTATACGAAACTCAAATAATACAGTAGAAGCAGATTTAGAGCAAGTGCTGAACAATGATTTTAGCCTTTCGTGCAATGAATTCTACACTAATATGGTTAGATGGCTAGAAATGGCAAGGCAGAAAAACGAGTTTATCTTATTTAATGTTGAAAATTATTTACACATAATTCTATTGATTATTCATTGTATATCAAATTCTGGGTTTTTTGTTATTTTTTTTTCAAAAGTTGGACTATAAAAATGCATAATTCGGACTATAAAAAATGCAAAAGTTGGACTAAAAAAACGCAAACCCACGTAAATGATAATTTTTAAAATATCCAACATTAAAAAGTGTATACTTATATTCTCCCAGCATCAACCACTGTACTTAAGTGCTCACATTTTTAAAAACGATAAATATTTCTTACAATGAAAAAATTTTGTTTATTCATGTTGTTTTATAATATTCTATATTGACACATATTTTGAGATATATTAAGTGATTAGTCCTTTTCTTAGGTGTTTCGATAGTTTAAGCAACAATCTTTTGTGATCTCTGCATGAAGTATATATTTTTAGTCGGCCCCCCCCGAATAGGAAGATAGCATCTGCTTTTATTCTTGCCGTTTTTCATACTATATAATTTGCTGCATACAATTTAAAATTTGCTTAATTAAACTTGGAGAGACACTATTGTCAAAATCTCTATATCTGTAACGTAATAGAGATCGCTTAATTAAAATGTGAATATTTTACAATATAATGCCTGAGTAGAGTTTGTTGTAAAAGATCTTATATATTGATTTTATAAGAATAGACACACGATATTTTATTAGTTAGATTAATTAAGACAACTATGCATTACGTAAACTTAATAATATATGCGTAAAAAATTGGAATATATTGTTATAATATATCTAAAACAAATTATGTGAAATATAACAATTATAGGAAAAATGAAATTGATTTGAAATAAGAAACTATGCGAATTTTTAAAAACTCATATTTTATCTAATTAGGGTGTTTATATATATATTATTAATGGAATGTGTCTTTTAACCAGCTAAATATGGAAAGTTCTTTGCAATTTCTTTAACTTTTTTCAAACAATCCTTAATGATGTTGGATTTCCTTTATCTTAATAACATTTATTTCATACGTTTAATCAGCATATATAAAATTCCATCTTAAATCTAATTAATTTTATGAAATTTCTTTTTGTATACTTTGAAAAAATTTAACAACATAAATTAAACCTCATCAAATTTTAAATGCAATTTTGACAGCTGCAATGTTAAATATGTGTTTGTGGTTTAATATTTTTATATTGCATAAGATGTAAGTATTTATCCTTGTTTTATTGATTATTTTTATGATCTTGAGTAATAAAAAAACATGAATATATTGAAAATTTTAGCATAAAAAACATGTAAATAATAAAATATACTTTTTTTGAAATTATGTAACAAAATAAAGAAAATCCGATATAAAAAATTTTTTTTTATGTAAACATTGTTTGTCCTATTTTTAATCATAATATTGCTGTAAGTGTTCCAAAAATTAGTACTAGGTTTTCATTTTAAGTATAGCAAGGAATCTTTATACGTTCAATTTTTTTAAGGCGCTATTTGTATGTTAAAAGGTAATATGATTAATACTATATTTACTAAGACTTTTAATTATTTGCCGTAAATATGAGATATTGAGTTGAATCTCTTTAATGATAAATGTTCTAAAATAACATAAAAACAAAATACAGAAACGGTTTAAGCTTCAATACTTAAGCTTTGAGCTTAAAAAACAATTGCATGTATAAATAACATGCACTAAACAAACATTTTTTTGGCTTTTATAAATATTGCTTGTATTAAATTTCGATGCTTAACTTTACAAAAATACAGCTATAACTACGTTATGCTTTGATTATAATCTAGAATGATATAAATAACAGTATGTGTATATGTTACATTATATAATGTTTTTTAAGCTATAATAAGTGGATTTGTTAAATTTATTCATATGAGATCTAAGATCAATAATTTTGTTGATATTAGATATGGCTATAAATGGTAGATCTAAGTGGAAAATGAATTATAAGAACTTAGACTTAGCATTTTCACAAATAGAGCTATTTAACACGAGTGTAAATAATATTTTAATTAATTTAAACGGTATTTATCTTGTATAAAATTTAATAAATGTTTATCTTACCTAGCTCAAATTGCTTTAAAATTAATTATTTATCTAAATGAATATGTTTTTTATTCCTTAATAACTTGATGAAATTATATAAAAATTAACCAAAAACATTTAATTGTTATGAACATTTGAAAATTCATTAAAAATATTATTTATTTTTAGATGATTTTGATTCCTCTGAATTATACTTATTTAAAAAATCAAAATACTCATCAACGTATTTTCTGCACTTTTCTTCATTATAATAAAGAACCTTCTTTTTTTTATTAACACTTTTTTCATGATTTGTTTTGGATTTTTCACTTTCATTTGTTGTTTCTACACAAATACTGAGTAATAATAATATATACATAAGGGGATTATAGTCCATTTATTTATATTTTTAATGTGACTAGTCATAAAATCATATATTGAATTACTTTATTTTCGTTGCTCATTATATTTTTTGCTTCGATTATCTATATTTATATATATAGTTAAGTCATTTCAATAAAAAGAATATTATGAACAAAATATAAAGTGTATCATTAATTTATGTCATAAAAACAGAGTTTTAGATCTTAATGTTTATATAATGTTGTCTACTATGTTAATAATACTTTTGAAGAATGATTTGCACATGGGGATTGCTCTAATTTAAAGTTGGTTGCGACATATTTTGTATTTATCTATATTTAATTGTAATGTTTAAGATTTAATACATTATGAGTAATTTTCTCAGAAAAATAGTTTAATGTGTTGTCTTAATATAAGTTAATTTTATAATTTTTATGAAAAAATGAAAAATCACGTAAACATTAGCGCAATATAAATCTATTTTATGTTTGTTTATTAACACACTTACGCGGTATAAATTGATTGGATCGTTTGTATTTGTATTTCTCGATTTATTCGTAAGAGTAATCAATCTATACAATTATTGTAACTTAGTATATGCATTAACCAATTCTGAGTAAAGAGAGAGAAACAAGCTATAATAATAGTTTACTCTAGATATTTCTCCTTTAAATGAGGAGAAATATAAAAGAACACTAAATACGTCATGAGTGCTTTAATTCTTTGTTGTTCTAAAACCATAAACGATAATTAACTATACTAGAGTATAACTTTAGAATCATAAAGGTTTCAAAATAGTACATAGTCTATTGATATTATTAATATAGATCAAAAAATGTTCAAAAAGTTTGTTATAATAAGAATAAAAATATCAAAGATTTAATAACATATTTTGCATTTGTAGTATTTCACTGTTGGACATTATAGATGCCATAAAACTATATATAATGATGCTTTCTTCTTTAATTCCGACATATATGTAATTTTTTATATTATTCGGTTTTAAACTTAATTTTTGTAAATCAAATTTTAATAATCCGATTTCTATAACAAATTATAAAATTTGGAGTTTAATTTTATTATCCGATAAAATCAAAATAGTATATATTTCTATGAAAGATGTAAAAAGATTATAATCTATTTTTAAAAAAAATTTTAGGTCCGTATAAATGTATCTGCCTACAAAAAAACAACAAATTTAGTTTTGAATTAAGAAAAACCAAATGGATGAACATTGTAGAGAGAGTGATTAGATATAAAAGAAATTTGAAAATAGAATATTTGATATAGCTTTATAGATTATAAAAACAGTAATAAGTCCCCATAGCGGCCCTAAAACAAATATATGCTTTCTTGATATACGAAAAGCTTTAAAACGATACAAATTTGCAAATTTAAAGCTCTGAAATAAGTATAAAAGATACAAAAAAGATAAAGTAATTGTTCAAGATCTTGCGTCATTAATAAATCGGACAATTAAATTTGTCGAAATTATGAGATAGACATGTTTCTACATATTTTTCGTTCGAGGTTGCATGGTCAATTCTGTTTAAAACTAATTATTAATAAGAATTATATTGAATTATAATATTATTTCAATGTCACTTGAAACTTTTAATAATAAAAGAGGGCATTATTAGACCTCTCCTTTGGGTCGTTCAAGTATTTTATTACCCCAGAAAAAAAATAAAATAAAAAAAAGGAGCAAGCAGGAGACAAAAATACTTTTTACATTTATCATTAAGAATTGTTGAAAGTATAACCTGGCAAATTTTATCCAATTATTTATCAAATGACATTCGACACAAGATATTTACATGTGACATTTGGACTATAAATGCCGAAATAAATAAACCCCTGTTTTCTAATAACAGTTTTGCGTACAACAAGAACATCTAATATTACATGTTTGCAAACAAAATTTTAATTTTTTCGTTATATTTTACCGAATCATTTCTTAAGGACTAAATGGCATAATTAATTATGAGATTTTTTTGTACTCATAACAATTATAGAATGAAAAAAAATATGTTTGATTTTAACACGTTAAAGTGTATTTTTGTAGTATATACTTATTTTAGAGTAATTTTTGGCCAATTTTCACTTTATGCCCCCCCCCCTACATATATAAATACAAATTTTTAAAAAATATCCCTTTTTTTAGAAAATCAAAATATAAAAAAAGGAGGAGAAATACTTAAAATAATAAATTTATTAAAACATCAAAATAATTGTCTTTAAAGTTTCTAAGCAACATAAATCTTAACAAATAGGGATATATTAAACAAGTAGTTCTACATCTTATCGGCGTTTGGCGTTTTATAGCTGACCAATTCCCTTCTATGGTGTTAGTGTGCACACCCGTAATGGGATCTTTAAACCATTTGCTATGGTTAACAGTTATGTGGCTTGCCATTATCTGGTTCATTTTTGAATATCCTTTCCACATATCAGAATAAACAGTAGATTGATTATTAATAAATGTAGCAATAAGATTTAATAGGATATTTTTAGTTCTATTAGGTACAGGAATTAACAAAATTTTTCTTTCTTTAGTCCGTTCGACCATCCCCAAAACCCACACACCGTCTACTTTGTGTCCAATGTTGTATTTACGTTTTCCAAATTTGCTTTCGTCTACTTCTACGATTGTATCCTTACCGCCCAGTGTCTCTCTTGCACTTTCCATGATTTATGGTAAGCCTCGTCCAAACAAAACTGTTTTAGGCACCTCGATACAACACATGGGGAAATATATAACAACTTGGCGATTAGTAGAGGGGGGATTTTTGTGAGCCAGAGGTTCAGGATCTTTAACATAAGTATATGATCCAAATGGGTTTTTGCAAATATGGTATTTGCAAAAAGGCTCCTCTCTTTTTTTGCACTTTTTACCAATGCATCTGACATTGTAGCCCCTTTGCTGTCTCCTCCTAACTTCTTTCCCGCATTTGAAACATTTTACTTGAAGAAGTTTATAAATAATTTCTTCGTATGTTTTATTTATTTCTTCGTTAGTAAGCATAAAAATGGGGCACTAAAATTAAATTTTTTAAAATTGCTACAAAGAGAACTACATCGTCATTTTAATTTATATATCGTTGTAATAAGTTCAAATAAATGAATTTATTGTATGGTTTCATTACTTATTATTATTTATGATAATTAAAATAGTAAGTAAAAAATTTGGACCGTATGATGACATATAGAGTTAAATTTATATTTGTATAATAAAATTGATATGATTCATCTATTTATTTTTGTATATTAGATTATTTTTATGTACTTTTTTTAATTTTTTTTTTCTCCTCCTTTTTTTTTCCATTTTGATTTTCTAAAAAAAGGGATATTTTTTAAAAATTTATATTTATATATGTAGGGGGGGGGGCATAAAGTGAAAAAGCTCCTAATTTTTCTATTTAATCGTGTGTTAAACAAAACATTATAAATAATAAACAAACTTTAATGAATCAATAGATACTTAATGTTTAGAAAAATAACAATAAGATTATTTTAAATTTGATTTTGTGTAAAAATATATAAATTGTATTGAAATGAAAAAAAGGGTTTTATGTATTATATAATATTAAAAAAAAAGTCAAATAGATCAAAGCAGTGACGTGTGTAGCCCACCTACAAATTTTATTTTTAATATTTAGAAATATCTTTTTGTGATCCTACGGCTCCTACTTTTTTGAACTCCAAATCTTAGGTTAGAAAAAAAAAGATCCAATCATATAAGGAATGATTAGATACTATACACCTATAAACATAGAATATTCTATATGTATTAATTCATTTAATTTGTCTATTTTAACTATAATTAAAGAATTTAAATATTAATATTTAATATGACTTTGTTTTTTTTTATAAATAATTTGTGAATTTAATCCATTTCCCCTTTTTAGTAAACAAATAAATAATGTACAAATTTATGATACAACATTACCCAGGATACTCAGCATCTTAGCTTACAATTAACAACTTTATTTTTGTTTTTTATACATTTTGTTTGTTTACCAATAAATCAAACATATCAAGATTTTTGACTTCCCAAAATTACCATTTGCGTATTTGTCTTTATTTTTTGTAATTTAATTTTTTTTAACCAATAATATTGCTTCCCTCCCCTTTTTTAATTTATTTTATAAATATTTTTTTTAATACCCCATTATGAAATTAGAAATTACTTCCAGAGATGGTAAATATAAATTTTACACCGAAAAGAAGAATATACTTACTATTGAAGATATAAAGCAATATCTCAAGTCCAATCTACAAATAAAAAATAAAATTATATCTGTGTATAACAATGGCTTTTTACTAGACGAAAGTGTAGATTTATCCAAATTTGAGACGTTATGTTTGACATTTGACATCAACAATGACACGATAGAGGATATTGTAGAAGAAATTAATACAAATGAAATTAGTACTAATAAAATAAAGGAAATAAAAAAGGTAAATAAACAATACACAAAAATAAGAATAAATGGATCTAAAAAAGTTATGATTGTAAAAACTAGTCAGTTATATTTTCATAATGGCAAAGTCATGTTAATAAAAAAGAAAAATGATATGTTTAGTTGGACTAAACTCTTCAATTACGTAAAAAACATAAAAATAACTAGAGATGATATTGGGAAGTTAATAGCTTTTGGGATGCTTATATTTACTAATAATAGCGAGATACTTATGACATTCAGCACTATATTCTTCTTACAGTTTATTAGTAGGATGTTTATTACTCATAATAGAAAGTGCTCTGAATCTTTGGATTATTATAGTAGAACAGCTATGATGTTTATTGTTTCAATGTTTATGATCGATCATCATAGTTTCTAAATAAATATCTGAAAATATCTTGAAATTTTTTACTACAAAATAAATTAAATTTTTTCGTAAAAATTTTTATTTTATAAAATTTTATTAAAAATAAGCTTACAAAAACAAATATAATTTTTTAACATAGAAAATATTATTTTTAAAATTAATAGAAAATTTTTTAACATAGAAAATATTATTTTTTAAAATTTATAGAAAATATTATTTTTAAAATTAATAGAAAATTTTTGTAACATAAAAACATTATTTAATTAGCGTATATAAAAGAATTTTATTAAATTTTTAACCCCATTTTTTTTATTTTTTTGAAAATTTCTCACTATATAATTTGGCTTTTTATGTTATTAAAGTATCGTTTATAGATTAAATTGTCAATTTGATGATTGTAGATGCGTATACTTTATGTTAGCACTTTTTTGAATAATTATTCTTTTTGTAAAACTCAGTTTCAAAATATCGTCAGAATCGTTTTTTATAATTTTTTTAAAACTTCGGCGAAAAATTGCAAAAATTTTCACCGATATTAATTTTGAAAAAGGTGTAAAATTAAACTTAAAAACATTTAGAAGTTATCTCATTTAAATTCAAAAGTGTTTTGAACTTTGTTAAATAAAGCTTCTCCTTCCTTTTCATAATATTTTTAGATGGGTAAAATATTTATTTATTATTTATAGTAAATATTTTACAGTAGATACTTTAGGGAAGTATCTACAGTAAAGCAATTACAGGATAATCTCTGTAACTAGATTATCATCCTGTAACATACTCCCTTTCTTTAAACTCTCCCAATCCGTGGGATCTGAATTCTCAATTAGTTGTAAGTCTTTTTCATTATACCGAAATAGTTTTCCATACATGTCCTCGATCTCAAAACCACCAGAGTCAAATTTTCTTCTTACCAGATAAGGTCCTGTCCATTTATCATCAAGCTTATTCAGTTTTTCAAATGGTTCCTTTTTCTTCATAACCGCATCTCCTACTTGAATATTTTTGCCTTTAACTCTATCATTCGCGCGTTGTATGTCTCTATTTCTATCTTCTATAACCTTTTCGTGTAACTTTTTCCGTAACAAATCGATCTTCTTAAGTGTATCATTTTCTTCTATAAATACTGCTCCACCATCTTCTTTCTCCGTAGTTATATCCTTAGGCTCTCTCCCATATAACAATCTAAAAGGACTACTCTTGAATTTTATTAGTGGTGTTATCCTATATGCGTATAGCGCGATTGGTAGGAACATATCCCACTCTGACCATCTTCCATTGCATATCTTAGCCAACCTTGCAATAAGGGTACGGTTTAGTCTCTCCGTTTGTCCATTACATCTTGGATGGTAGGCGCTTGTAAACGACTTTCTAGTATTTATCATTAAACACAGTTTCTTTATGATTTTATTGTTAAACTCAAGTCCTTGATCAGTCAAGATTACTTCCGGAGGTCCATGTCTCAATAAAAATTCTTCATAAATAAATTTCGCCACAGATTCCGCATCTTTTCTTTTTAAAGCTCTCACTTCTGCCCATTTAGTTAGGTAGTCTGTTCCTACCAGAATAAATTTATTTCCACCGTCTGTTGTGGGTAAAGGACCAACTATATCCAACCCAATCATATAGAACGGACTTTTTATTTCCACACGTCTAATATTATTTTGCAACGTCTTGTCTCTAAATCTTCTACAAGTTTCACAGTTACGAATGTATTCAACTACTCTGTTTCTTATATTTGGTACACTCGCAATATTTCTGATGTACATTATAGTAGAATCTATACCTCCATGGCCAAGCTCTAAGTGTGCTCTCTGTATCAGTTTTGTTATTGTTTCATTGTCTTCTTCAACATTTATTCTTTCTTCATTTTTAACCACTGTTTGACACTTTCTTAATTGGCTATTTTCTAATACACCACGTGAAAGTACATCAGCCAAAACGTTATCTGAACCTTTTATATGTTCGATTTCATATTTATAGTTTTGCAGTTTCATTATCCATCTTGCCAATCTTCCTATAGGTGTTTTCTGTTTCATTAACCATATTAAGGAACTATGATCTGTCCTGATGATAAAATTGTTAGACAAATATACTTTAAGTTTTTCAATAGACCATACAATAGCTAAACACTCTTTCTCAGTTGTAGTGTAATTAATTTCGGCGCTATTTAGCGTTCTACTTATCCAGGTTATAGGCATTTCTTTTCCCGTATCTGTAAATTGTGTAAGTACTCCCGCAATTCCAATGTCCGAGGCATCCGTATATAAATAAAATGTCTTATTCATATCTGGTAAAAGTAAAGGTTTGGCATTTAATATTTCTTGTTTCAGGAGCTCTAAAGCCTTTTCTTCTTCGTCTCCAAATATAAAATTACCTTTCTTTAACCTTTTTAATAACGGCATAGCCTTCATGGTATATGATGGTATAAATCGTTTAAAATATACTATAAATCCTAAAAGTTTTCTTAAGTCGCTGACGTTCTTTGGATTTTCTAGGGTGTTAACCTTATCCAATTGGTCCGATTTAATTTTAAGTTCTCCATTCTCTACAGTGTGTCCTAAAAAATCAATTTTACTCACTGCGAATGCACATTTCTTCATGTTAAGTCTGAGTCCAAATTTTGACAAAATTTCCAGGACTTCTCTCACATCGTCGACATGTTTGTCTTTCCCTCTTGAGAATATTAAAATATCATCAAGGTATACAACTACTTTCCTCCAAAGTATATCTTTAAATATCCAATTCATAATCTTCTGAAACGTAAAAGGGGCATTGACTAAGCCAAATGGCATCTTAGTCCATTCATATACACCTTGCTTTACAATAAATGCAGTTTTATGAATATCTCTTGGGTTCATTTCGATCTGATGGTAACCCATCTCCAAATCTAAAGTAGAGTACATATCTGTCCCTTGGATAGCATCTATTGCTTCATCCATGTGAGGGATCGGGTATGGCGTACTGATTGTGTTTTCATTCAACTTTCTATAGTCAATACACATTCTCATACCTCCGTCTTTTTTAGGTGCAAGCACTACAGGGGAAACATAATTACTCGTGCTCTCTCGTATCAATCCATTCTGTAACATCTCTTCAATTTTATTCTTAATTATGAGATTCTGTTGCGGATTTCTTCTATATGGTTTACAACATATAGCTTTACTGTGATATTTAAGTTTAATATCATGTCTAAAAGGTAGGGCTTTCTTATTATCGGATTCTTTCATATATTTATACAGTAAGCACTTAATATTTTTATTGACTTCTTCATGTTCACCAAACTTGCATTCTAATGCCTCTATTTCCATGGGTATTTCCTCGCTTATTACTGATTTTAAACTGTACTCTTCTGTTTCCAATTTGAGCCTTGTTCCATCATTAAAGATTTCAATTTCATTTTCTTCCCAATGAACTTTAATGCCTAAATGTCTACTTGTTATGCTACCGATGAGTATATTTTCATTAAGATCTTCCATTACCGCAAATTCTGTTTCGTATGCGTGCTGATTATTTTTATCACGCAATAACGCTTTTAACATGCCTACCGAGCTATCCTTTCTAGTTGCTAAATTGACCGAAATTCTATTTTCCATATCTATTGGGATATTTAACATCTTCACCAGGTCGTAACTAATATAATTAATGTCAGCTCCATAGTCTAGTAGTGCTGGTACTTTTCCTCCGCCAATTTTCACCAAAAATCTAGGGACATTGGCTGCTTTACTACTACATGTTAATGTCATCAGTTTCTTATCTGAACACTTCTTATAATCATTTCTGTCGCCCGTATTGGTTTGTATTTTATTATTCGATTTGTTCTTTAATAGTTCTGGACAATTACTTCTATAATGTTGACCTTTGCAATTATAACAGCTAATCAATTTCTTTTGAAAACTACTTCTCGCATCTTCCGATTTATTCTTGCTAATTTGCATCTTAGATTGTTCTTTACTCTCATTCTCAGAATCTATCTTAACTGCCAATTTCAAAACTGCCATCCAACTCTTACAATCCCTGTATCGATTTGCATTCCCAACTGGTATATTCATAACTACCGTATTAATAACATCTTTTAGTGGTATAGTAATGTTTTTGTGTATCGAGTAAATTTCTAACCATAATATCTCGTTATTACATTCTCTCAGCTTCTTATGTAATAGTATATTCAACAATTTACTGTTGCCAGAAACTTCTTCGGGACTGAAGTATTCTAAGAAATGTTGTTCAAACTCGACTACACTTTCAAACACATTATATCTTGAGCCTTCAAACCAGAGTCGGGCTTTTCCAGTAAGATTAGTTTCTACAAAACCAAAATATTCTTCTTCAGTCCAAGATTCTCTAAATGGTTTAAATTGTAGTAAGAACTCTTCTGCTTCCGTCCTTTTACCATCAAATTTTCTGAAGTTGTATGTACCCCCGATGTTGATCTTCATTGCAGCTAATTGTTTTTCTAACATCTCCACTGTATTCCTTGTCTTTTGTTTCTCTACTGGTTCCTTATCATCTTCGTTGTCGCCATTTGTTAAATAAAGCTTCTCCTTCCTTTTCATAATATTTTTAGATGGGTAAAATATTTATTTATTATTTATAGTAAATATTTTACAGTAGATACTTTAGGGAAGTATCTACAGTAAAGCAATTACAGGATAATCTCTGTAACTAGATTATCATCCTGTAACAAACTTCATTTTACCTTTTATTTAATACTTACAAAGTGTTTGCAAAAATCATATTATCTCCTTTATAAATTCTCCCTTCTCTAAATGGAAACATAGCAAATTTAAAGATGAAGGACATATTATAAAACGAAACTATGAATCTCGTTTTCAAAACGAAAAAGCATTCTGTCAGGCGACGAACCTACGCTGACAATAAGAATCCCCAAATGTGACTGATTCTTTTTTAATATTAATGTGGAGGATGATATAAGCGACAGGTGGTTAATTATTATTGAATACGAGCATTTAGAGAGTTACTTTTATTTTAGCAATTACTCTTTTCGGAATAGACTGTCGAAATGGTCTATTCGAAATATTTCTTATTTATTTATTTTCCAGCCCTTTCCCGAAATCAAGGCCACAACAAATAAATCTATTATTGATACTCCGTCATCTATTTCAGATCAGACCTCGTGTCTGATCACACATTCGCTAGTTATTTAAATAAATTAATAAGACATTTATACATATAAAAGATAATCTTTTATCATATAAAATATTATTTTTTAAGTTAATAAGTAATTTTTTAATCCAATTTCTCTTTATGGTCACTTAATCTACTTAATGCACTAGCTAATTGTACAATATGAAATCCCATTTTACATATAGCTGAACAATACAGTACATTGAATAAATATCCTCTTTTTATATTTGATACACAATATATAAAGAATAATTCTGTCAAGAAACATATTGAAAATAAGAAAGGTTTATAATAATAAATAGATAATATTAAGTTAGTACACTCCTTATGTTGAGTATTTTCTATTGCCGAGAGATAGAAATGAAACATATGAGAGAGAAGGTCAATTATTACATATGCAGATATAAAGTTGTATAAAGGAAACTTATCTCTGATACATCTTAGGGATATCACTACAGTAGAAACCCTGTCAGTAAACATATCAAGACATTTGCCCAATATAGAAGATTGATTATATTTTCGAGCAAGAAATCCATCAAAGAAATCTAAAGCGGACGATAAAGAATAACATAATATGAAAATAGTTTTTGACTTATAATTTCCAAATATTAGTAAGAATATTCTTATGTATCCTACAATATTAGGAATATTAAAGAGAACTGAAAGATTCATTTGAGGGTAAATAAATTGGAAAAATCAATACAAACAATTAACCCTCTATAAAAAAACAAAGCAAATTATTTATTAAAAAAATAATTAGATAAATATAATTCAAAACTAAGATTTAAATTAATTTACGAGGGTTTTTTATGTACAATAGATATTATGTAACATAGAGAATATTGAAGATGATTTTATCAATAAATTGGATATCTGAATAAACTTTTTTGGAGAAGGTTTTACGTTTTATTGTGTGTTGAATATAAAAAATTTTTAAGAATAAATTGTATGGCAAAATTTAATATAACATACAAAATTATAAACCAATAAAAAAACAATATAAAATTTGCATATAAGAGTAATAATTAAAAAAAAAACTTTATTTAAGAATAAAAAATATCATGCCATCTAAATTGTAAATGATTCTTATTTTGATAGAAAATTAAAGGCTTATTTCAATTTTTTTCAAGAATTAATTCTTTATTATAAGACGCTGCGATTTTTTACTTCCGTCCGTAAATTATTATTACTTAGTGCCCATTTCCGCATGTTCATCAAAGTTGCCATCAAAAAACTCATTTATATTTGACATACAAACAAATACGTGTAAAATTCAGAACAAATAAAGGTAAAACTTAGAAATATGATTATTAATATAAAAATATAGTATCGATACACCAAAACTTATTTTTTTTACTTTACTATTGATAAATCGGAAATGAGTATAAAATGGCCCGATATATACAAAATAACATTATACGTAGGTATATCCTATTGTATTTGTAGGTTTGCTGGTTTATTAGGAATTTAACTCCATATTTAAATGACAAAATTAATCTTAGTATGATTTTATGTGTCGTCAAAATTAATATAAATAATTTAATGACCATAAAATACCATAAAATTACAAAATAGTTGGATTTTTAGTATTTAAAGAAAGATTTCTCGTATTATTGTGCAGTCATATGATCATTTTATCCGTCTAACATAGTATCTCATTACTATTGAGCTTTACAGATCATTGTTTCAAAAAGTAACCGTCAAGGTTTTTAAATACTTTTTTACTGCGAGAATACATCATATTCAGTATATAGTTAAAAAACATTAATGTTTAAAAATATATCAAAATCATATTTACTAGTTTACTGCTATATTATTGATAATAATGATAATTATCACTGTTTTTTATATTAAAAACCACAATAAACTATGCGTCTCTTACATCAAAAACCATGCTTATGATGGTACCTATTAAAAGCTTCGGCCCAAATTTTATCTGTGAGGAAGTTTTTGTAGATGTCATTAGTTATTGTCACTATGCTGGTATTTTTATAAAACTTTTATAAAATTCAAATCTGTTTTCTCTTTTTTTTTTTTTTTGTGAAAAAACTTTTTTTATATTCTTTAATAATAAATTTTATTGTTAGTTATATTTTTTTTCATCGTATTTGTTCTTGATCCAGTAGCAGCTAACGCTGTTTTATTTATTTTCCGCAGTAAAACGTAATTGTTGAGTTTTATATGTTAAAATTTTTATGGGTAGTAATTTGGGTAAAATTAGTTATTAAATGTTATTTTATAAATACAGATATTTATTGTGATAATATAAAAGCGTAAATAATTATATTTCGTTTATGTTTGAAATTGCAAATTTTTATTTAGCAATCATGGTACTCTCCAATAAAAAAAAAAATATTAATAGAAGCTATTTATAAAATGTTTATAGAGTTGCATCATAAATCCTGTAGTTGTCAAATAAAATACAAAAGATTCCCCAACTTATGTTTAATACTAACAACATAGGTTGTGAGGGCATTTTTTACTATTATGATATATACATGGGATACAATTGCGAACACGCCTTTTTATTAAATTAAAAAATGTTAAACATAGTTATTTATGTTCATATGATCCATGTCTCTAATTTTAAGCATCAGTTGTAGATAAATTCAGTCTAGTGTGCGCACTGTCAGGTTTTTGATGGCAAAACACATTTCAATAATGCAGTTAGTCATTAGTATATATAGTTCATCAGTTTTTTTTAATTTTGTTGATTGCTGCCGATAAACAAGAAATTTGACGGGTTACTACAATCTTGCGATACAATAATTCTAAAATTCATAACAGCCAAACCTAGTTATGTTTTTTTGAAAATATTTAATTACTATTTAAGTAAATATTGATTAATTATTTACGTACAGTCTTTTTTGATTAAATCTCGTTGTCTATAGTTGTTTATTATATTCAGATTGTCGTATCCTTCTATAAATATTATATATTTTCACCCCCATGCAATTCGTAAATAAAGGAGCATTCGACATGGCGACAGCGATAAAAACTGTTGGCTGCTTCAGTGATAAGAAGGAAGAGGATATAAATACATGGTTGCGTGACACAACGTTCACGGCGAGGGTTTTTGGACTGACAGAAGATCAGACCGCCAGACTTATCTGCCTGGGTCTACGGGGGCCAGCTCTCTCATGGATAGCAATGGCATTTGAACGGGTGTCAGAACTTGATCTGGCAGAGGTTACTAAGAGTCTAAAATTGAGATTTTACAGTTCACAGAAAACTCTGGCCACTCTAGACGAGTTTGTTAAACCGCAACAATTTGGCAACCTAGAGGCTTTCATAGACTTCTGCAGGAAAGGAAACTCACTTATAGAGCAACAAACAATGGAGTACAAAGCAGTCAGCCTCATAGTAATCAAGAAGTCTCCTTCAGTCCTCAAATCAATTCTTTATGATTTTGCTAGACAATGCCAAGATTGGAGTGAATTCCTGAGGCGCACAGAGGAAGTTTCTTGGATAGCATTCCCTATGAAAAGTAACACGACTAATACGGACGAGACACTAGATAACAGGACTTTGAAGGTCGCACCATCGAAGAAGGGAAATATACCCTACACCATAGAAAACTACAAGATCAACAGCTGTTTCACTAACCCTTGCTACATAAACGTAGAATTCAATCGTAAACGACATCGAGCATTAATTGATACCGGAGCTGATGTCTCCCTGATACCCGCAAGAGTCCTCGAAGGGACAAATATCAGATTTACCAGATCTTCAACGATCATACGAGCAGCATCAGGGACACCATTGGAGATTACAGGAAGATGTCTAAATATCAATTTTAGGACGGAAAACACTTCAATTACTTTCAGCCCTTACGTCACAGAACGGACACCGGACTACATAATCTTAGGAGTTGACGCTATACGAACGAACCCCATATTACTGGAACAACTGATCAGAAAATTCGCCAATACAGTCAAGAAAGGCTCACTGATTAACAAAGTCAATTACATCTCAATCGAAGAGAAATACCATGACATGTTCAAAACTGAAATTTCAGAGCTTACACTTTGTAACATGGGGAAACATCAAATCGAGACAACAGTAGCGAAGGCAATTTACCAGAAAAATGGAAAGATCCCTCTGCACTTTGAAGAGGAAATCACACAACAGATCAAGAAGAACTTGCAGTTGGGCGTAATAAGAAATAGTAGGAGCCCCTGGAACAGTAGAGTTGTTCCGGTAACGAAACCTGATGGGTCGATCGGGCTCTGTATAGATTACAGAGAGCTCAACAAGATAACAGTCAAAGATAAATACCCCCTCCCACGAGTTGATGAAATTCTCGACGATCTAGCTGACGCTACTATCTTTTCGACATTAGATGCTACGTCGGGATATTATCAGATAGCCCTTGAAGAAGTAGACAAGGAGAAGACAGCATTCAGCTGGAGAGGAGGACATTATGAATTTAACAGGATGCCGTTTGGGCTATGTAATGCCCCTGCTACTTTTCAGAGAACTATGGATAAGATTTTTGTGAAAGAAAACAGAAAATTCGTCATACCATACTTGGATGACATTATTATCTATTCTAAAAATCACCAGGAACACCGTGAACACTTGGAAATCGTATTGGGTAAGCTTAAGGCAGCAGGAATCGCACTTAACAGGAAGAAGTGCCACTTCTTCAAAGAAGAAATTAAAATTCTAGGGAATATAGTAACAAACAAGACGATCAAACCGGACCCAGAGAAGGTCAAAGCCATAAACGAGTATAAGGAGCCGACGAATATTGCTCAACTACGGTCGTTTCTTGGGCTCATAAATTACTGTAGGGAGTTCATCCGTAACTTATCAGCGATAGCAGCCCCTCTCTACGAACTGTTTAAAGGAGAGTCAAAGCGAAGTGTTAAGAGTATTTCTCTCAGCAAAAAGGAGAAACGGGCATTCGAAGATCTAAAGAGACTTCTCACAGAAGAGACAATAAGATACAAGATTAATCTCAGGAAACCGTTTATACTGACTACGGATGCGTCAGAGCAGGGAATAGGCGCGATCCTCTCACAGATTGGAGATGATGGGAAGGAGCACTTCGTAAGTGCATTCAGCAAAAGTTTAGAGAAAGCCCATAAGAACTACTCTACAACAGACAAAGAACTCTTGGCCGTTGTAAAAGGCATCGAGAACTATAGACACCACCTCCTGGGTAGAGAGTTCATATTGAAGACGGACCACAAAGCGCTGACTTATCTATGGGAAGCTAAGAACCCTACCAGTAGATTGCTGAGGTGGGCAATGATTTGCAGGAGTATGCATTTCAATCAACCTACATAAAAGAAGAGGTTAATGGAGCAGACGGGTTAAGCAGACAAACCCCGACAGAGAAAGATATAAATATCATCGAAGCTACAGGACCAAGCGATGAAGACAGACAGAAGATCTTAGAATCCTACCATCTAGACGTTGGACATGCTAGCGCTAGTACGATGAGCTTCATGATTTCACAAAGGTACAAATGGGCAGGAATGCATAAGGACATCAAGGAACACGTAGAAAAGTGTAAAACGTGCTTGAAATCGGGATACCCATTACGAAACACAAAAAACAAAGTTATACGATCAGAGAGGCCGAACCAAATATGGGTGATAGATCTCATAGGACGCATATGCGACACTTCGGGTCAAAACAGCTTCATATTCATTGCTATTGACCACTACTCTAAATGGGTCGAGACGGCTGTTATTAACTATAAAACAGGGTCGAAAATAATGGGATTAATCCAGCAATTGATTATCGAGAAACACGGCATTCCAGAAAGAATCTTGACTGACAACGGGCTAGAATTTATAAATTCTGACATCAAAGACCTGGCCGAAAAGAACGGTATTGACTGGCAATACAGTTCACCAGAACATCACGAAACTGTAGGCGCAGTAGAAAGAGCGAATCAGACGTTAATGAAGATACTAAATAAAATTACAGATTTCGGAAGGGTAAGCTGGAAGAACAAGCTTCCAGAAGCCACGAGATGCCTCAACCTGTCTTATAATCGGAGCATAGGAACATCGCCGTTCATGTTAAGGGAGAATAAATTGCCGATGCTGTCTGTAGACAAAGCGCTAGACAAGGAAGAAGTGACATTCTCAGCGGAGGAAACTAAGAGTAAGCGCGATGAAAACTTCGAAAAGTACAAAAAAGCAATCGTGAAAGGGAAAGTAGAGGTGGCGAAAAAGCTAAACGTGGGCGATAAAGTTTTAATATATCGTGAGACTAAAAGCGGGAAGTTCAAGTGCAATTGGGAAGATGGATACGTGATCACAGAAATAATTTTACCCGATGCCTATGTGGTAAAAAAGAATGGAAAAGTATACAGGCTTAACAAAACACGAGTTAAAGCAGATACTTCAATTTAGGGGGGAGAGGTGTCGTATCCTTCTATAAATATTATATATTTTCACCCCGATGCAATTCGTAAATAAAGGAACATTCGACACAGATAATGAGAGATCGCTTAATAAATTATTTAATAAAATTGATTCATTTTTTATTGAAAAAACGATTATGACGCCAATATTCTTATGAAATTCCGCATATTAACAATACAATAGACATAAAATAAAATCTCTCTCTCTCTATATATATATATATATGAGGTACAAATGAATATTAGTAAATAAATATAAAACATTAAAAATTTAAGGTAACCCCACCCCCCCCCCCCAAAAAAAAAAACCAATATTGATATAAAAGCGAAGCAACACAGCAGATAAAATTTTTACAACTAATATTTTATTATACACTAGAATTTTATAAGGCCTTGCTTGGGGAAGATGATATTTAAAGCTAATAATTTGGATACATATTTATTTCCATATTACAAAAAAAACATAATAATCTTATATATCATCAAAAGATGCATTTAAAATAAACAAACGAAATTATCTTCTTAAAACATTCCTATTTTATTTTCATATTATATTATAAAATGTTTATCAGCTTACAAATTTTTAATATTAAAATCGAGTTAGATTATAAAGGTAAAATATTTACAGATCATATTTAGCTTTAATTATTAATTATAAATATTGTACACATATGTAATGGCACTTAAGCTTTTTTATACATAGTGTATTACACTGCAAACTTCTTTTTAGTATTTATATTTTATTTCCATATTTAAAATTTATTTCGCTTGGTTTTTTTTCTTTATAGATTATTTTTTATTAACAATCAGACATACTTAATATACTGTCTTATTATATATTTTTATTGATTTTTAATATCAATCCTTGTTGGTCCAGTGGTTAGGATGATAGTCTCTCACACTGTAGGCCCGGGTTCGATTCCCGGACGAGGAATTTTTTTTTAAAAAATTTAGGTAGAAATTTATTTAAGAAATTAATATGCTTTTTTATGTTTTTATTTATAATTTACATCTTTTCTCATGGTTGAGTTTTTGTTTACTTTCTTGTTTTTTTTTGCCCTTATTTATGAGAGAAATTATTCATTTACAAACAGGCCAATGTGGTAATCAAATAGGTGGCAAATTCTGGGAGACTATAAGTAGTGAGCATGGTATAGCCAAGGATGGTAGATATGAAGGGACATCTGATAATCAGTTAGAAAGAATTAGTGTGTATTATAATGAGTCATTTTGTCAGAAATATGTGCCCAGGGCTGTCTTAGTAGATTTAGAGCCTGGCACTATGGAGACAATCAAGCAAGGCCCATTTGGAAATCTTTTCAGGCCTGACAACTTTGTCTTTGGCCAATCTGGCGCGGGAAATAACTGGGCCAAGGGGCATTACACTGAAGGGGCCGAGCTCATAGACAATGTCATGGACATAGTCAGGAAAGAGGCGGAAAGCGCCGACTGCCTACAAGGCTTCCAAATTACCCACTCATTGGGAGGAGGAACAGGAGCCGGGATGGGAACTTTACTCTTGTCTAAAATCAGGGAAGAATTTTCTGATAGGATGATTTGCACTTTCTCAGTTGTGCCTTCCCCTAAGGTCAGTGACACAGTAGTCGAGCCCTACAATGCTACGCTGAGTATTCATCAATTAGTAGAAAATGCTGATATAACTTTCTGTATTGACAATGAAGCCCTTTATGACATCTGTCTGAAGACTCTAAAGCTTACTAACCCAGGATACGGAGATTTAAATCATCTTGTTTCTCTTGTCATGAGTGGCGTGACTACTTGTCTCAGATTCCCAGGACAACTCAATGCAGACTTGAGGAAATTGGCCGTCAACATGATTCCTTTCCCTAGACTTCATTTCTTCGTGGTCAGTTTCGCGCCTCTCATTGCTCAGGACACTCAACAATTTAAAACTTACTCGGTCTCAGAATTGACTCAGCAAATGTTTGACAGTAGAAATATGATGACAGCCTGTGATCCCAAAAAGGGAAGATATTTAACAGTAGCAGCAGTATTCAGAGGAAAAGTCTCTATGAAAGATGTAGATGAACAAATGGCCAGTGTTCAAAATAAAACTAGTAATCTCTTCGTAGAATGGATCCCCAGTAATGTAAAGACTGCTGTCTGTGACATCGCCCCTGAAGGATTTGAAATGACTGGTACATTCATGGGAAACACCACTGCTATCCAGGAACTCTTTAAAAGAGTCAGTGAACAATTCAGTCTCATGTTCAGAAAAAAGGCCTTTTTACATTGGTACACTGGAGAAGGAATGGACGAGATGGAATTCTCAGAGGCGGAATCTAATATGAATGATTTATTATCGGAATATCAACAATATCAAGAAGCAACTATTGAAGATTCAGAAGATGTATTCGGAAATTAAAAAGTAAAGAATTTTAAAAATATATTATTTCTTTTTATGCAAAAATTATTTATTTTTATATGCACAAGTTTGTTTCTTAACAAACAAAGTGTTTATGCAGAAAAAATATAAAAGAACTAAATTTTTATGCATAAGAAAAATTAAAAAATTGTTATTTTTTAATAGATGATAAAAAATAATTAGATCATATATTTGTTATATGCAAATACAGAATCTAGAGATGGATTTTTAAAATAACGAAAAGGCTCTTCATTTTTTACATTATAAAAATATAAAGAACTCGATTTCAGGCATAAAAAAACATCACTCATAATTTCCATATGCACTATAAAAAACCAGACATTATTTTTTATGAGCATGACACAGCTAAGTATCACGCAAGAGACAGAAAGGAGACTAAAATCACCGACCAATTTTTATCATGATTTATAAGATGAACCCCGAGAGCATCTATATTGTTTTTACTAAAGAGAACGAAGTTTTTTAGTGCCCTTGTTTAAGCTTATTGTCCTTAAAATAGAGTCTATCTTATAATTTTGTCCTAAAGAAGAAATTCTAAATTTATTTTTTATATTCCCCCATATGGAAGATGATCCAAAATACAAATACAGTAATAGTATTTACGAATATAAAATATCAAAAAGAAATCAACTTATAAAAAGAGTAAAAGAAATCTATGTCAGGAAAAATATTCCTTGTGGTTTTTCATGTTGCTCTTCTCCAATTTACAGTGAATTTGTTGTATTTTCAATTATTTCTAAAGAAATCATGGAAAAACACAAGTCTCTTCTTAAGAGTGATTTTATAAGGCCAATTATTTGTCAGTCAGAATTTCTTAAATTATCCATGGGAGATCAAAGACGAATTATGGAAATTATCAACAAGAAATTTTATGTCTTTTTTTATGATCACTTTTCCGAATATACGAATAGTAAAGGATTAGAAGGAGTACTAGATTTTTATAAGGAACATTTACCTGATAGACAATTTATAATAATAAATCTTGAGAACATAAAGAAATATCCAGAATATTTCAATACTACTGAGTATTGTGACAATATAGAAATAATAAAAGATCTTGTAGAAGATGAATATATTAAAGAAGATACGGAGTACGAAGAATATTATACAAATTTCTCAGAGAATATTTACAAGTCTACGCTTATGGTAGACACGTACAATTGGAGAAATGGGACAATTTTTAGTCAAAATAAAAGGATAAGAATTTTAGGAAGTAGAAATATGAACAGAGCGATACACGGAGATGAAGTTTATGTGGAATTAATTGATGAAATACAAAAAGATGAAATTGATTTAGAAAATGACGAAATAGACAATAAAAAACAAAAAAATATCAAAATTAATCAAGAAGATAAAAAAGACACTCTGTTTGGTAAAGTGGTGGGAATATCAAAAAGAGGCAGAACTGAGCTCATTGGTACAATTTTAAATTCCACTGTAAATGGAGACGGTCCTCAGAATGTTTTAGTCCTCCCAATAGACAAGAAATATCCCCCAGTAAGAATTAGAACAAGCCAACCTGAAGAATTAATTAATAGAAGATTATATTTAGAAATAGAATTCTGGGATAAAGACAGTAAATATCCAGGAGGACACTATTTTAAGAAGATGTCCGAGATAGGAAATGTAGAAGGAGAAATCAAATGCATTTTATTGTCAAATAATATTTCATATTCAGAAATAAATTGGGAAGATTTAATTTCTCCAGGAAATTTCTACGACACAGAAACCCTTAAAGCTCTGAAAAATGAGAAATCTGAATATTTCAGTCTAGAGTCAATTTATAAAGAAGTCGAAAATAAAGTAAGAAGAGATTTGAGGCATCTCAATATATTCAGTGTAGATCCAGAAGGGTGTACAGATGTGGACGATGCACTTCATATCAGAAAACTGGAAAATGGTAATTTTGAAGTGGGCGTCCACATCGCAGATGTGTCGCATTATGTCAAGCCGGGGTCCGCCTTAGACTCCATTTCTTCAGACAGAGGCACTACTGTTTATCTACCAGATCGAAGAATAGACATGTTGCCTGAATTCTTAAGCGCAGGACTTTGCAGTCTTTTAGAAAATCAAGAACGAGGCACATTCTCCGTTATTTGGGAAATAGACGAAAATGCAAATATTTTAAATACAGAATTCACTAAAGGACTCATAAAATCATGTAAAGCTTTTTCATACGAAGAAGCTTTAAATCTTTTAGAATCAAATGATACTTCAGATATAAAACAAGATTTAGTAAATTTATACGAAATATCAAAAAAACTGAGAAATAAACGTCAAGAAAATGGGGCCTTAGATTTGAGCGCAAGTAAAATAGAAATAAAAAACAAGAAGATAATACAAAAAGATTCGATTATAACAAATACACTTATAGAAGAATTTATGTTACTAGCAAATATTAGTGTAGCAGAATTTTTATATAAAAATTATCCTGAAAATGCTTTATTGAGAAAACATCCACCACCTTCAGAGGTCGAAATGCCTCTTGACATAAATTTAAAAAATAGTAAAAATGTGAACGAAGTTTTAAGTAAATTAAATCCAGAAAAATCAGGTATATTTAAAAAGATAATTACTAAAGCCATGAACCAGGCGACTTATGTATTATCAAGTGAAGAAACTGATTTTAATCATTATGGGCTTGCTACACCACTTTATACACATTTTACTTCTCCTATACGAAGATATGCAGATATTTTGGTACATAGAAGTTTAAATTATATTTTAAATAAAGAAAAAGAAGACAAGAAAAATATAAAAAGGCTTAAATCTGTAAACGAGATAAATACAAATGAATTGGATAATATAAATGGAGTAATAATTAATAATATAAATATGAGACACAGTAGTGCACGGAGATGCGCATGGGATGTGTCGACATTATTCATTTATGAAGCTATAAAACAAATTGAGCCCGTGACACATGCTTACGTCACAGAAATCAAATCTAATGGTTATCTGATATTTATACCAGAATATGGAATAAATGGAGCGATAACATTTGAAGAAGGGAAAATAAAAGTTTTTGATAAATTTGAAGTTAAGATAGTGAAAGATGATGAGAGATTTTATTTAAGGAGAAGATTTAACATTACAATAATATAAATATTGAAAATAAAGCTTATTTTTTTTTGTTTGAAATCTAAAACATTATTATAATAATTGAAGGGATTTTTATTTCTTAAAATTCTTTAGCTTTTCTAATATCGCCTCATCAAGTTTATTGAAAAGTGGCACAATTTCATCTCCAATTTCCCCTTCTTTTATTATTCCAAACTCTTCTCTAAACACCTCTTTCTTAACATTACACATTTTTAATAATTTCTCACTTGACACTGGCACAAAAGGCTCTAAAATTTGCCCTAAAAGTACAACCACACTAAAAGCCACTTGAAACCCATGACGTCTATTTTCTTTATCATTTACTGCTACTTGTACATATTCATTTCCCAATTTAGATATTTCTAAAATTTTTTCAAGTGCATCTCGAATTTTAATATTCTTAAAATTTTGTAAATATTTTTTATACAATTTATCTATTTCTTGTATAAATTCCTCATCTTTAGTATTCAAATTATCTATTTTTATTATTTTCTTGTTCTTATTTTTTATAAATTTTAAGACTCTGTTGCAGAAATTTCCAATATTATTATTCAAATCTGCGTCAATTACATTTGCAAAATGTTCAAATGAGAAGTTTGAGTCGCATTTTTCCGGGCGGATTTTTGATAAATAATACCTCCATAAACAAGATGAACCGAGATCATTGTTTATTAAATCTAGGCCGAATATTCCGTGTCCTCGACTTTTAGAAAATTTTTCGTTTTCAAATAATAAAAATTCTGTAACTGATAATTTTTTTATAACTGGGTAGTCGAGTTTAGTAGCGAATATTAAAGAAGGAAAGACGATAGTATGAAAAAACACATTATCTTTACCCATAAATTGTATAATTTCGCCATCTTTTAACCAATCTTCATATGTTGAATTTGTATTATAATTTTGGTGTTTTTTCTCAGAAATTGAAAAATTTTTAATTTTTTCATTTAAATTTCTTTTTTCGACACATTCTTTTAAAAATGTAAAATATCCGATCACTGCATCAAACCAAACATAAAAAACCTTCTTTTCAAATCCTTCTAGTGGCACAGGCACACCCCATTTGTTTTTTAAATCTCTCGTCATACAACGTGGTAATAATTCCTGATCTAACCACGATTTAGTAATATGTTTCCCATTATCAGACCAGTACTGACTATTTCTATTGTAAAGATCTTCTAATTGGTCTTTAAAATTACTAAAATCAAAAAATAAATGTCTTGTTTCTTTGATATTAGGCGTAGATTTACATAGAGTGCATTTAGCATCTATCAAGTCTAAAGATTTGTATGTGTGTCCACACCCATCGCATTGATCGCCTTTTGCGTCTGGAAATTTGCAATATTTGCATGTTCCGAAAACATACCGATCAGCTAGAAAAATTTTACATTTTTCGCAAAAAAATTGTTCGATTTCTTGTTCAGTAAAAAAACCATTTTTGTAAATTTTATCGAAAAAATGCTGCACATTTTTGGTGTGTTCGTTGCTTGTCGTGTGTCCAAAATGATCAAATTCGATGTTAAACCAGTCGTATATTTTTTTATGAATAAGACGGTTTTCTTCACAAATTTCCAAAGGAGTTTTGTTTTGAGCAAAAGCTGCCATTTCGATAGCAGTGCCGTACTCGTCAGTCCCGCAAATATAAAGAGAATTTTCGTTATTTTTTTTACAGAATCTTGAATAAATGTCTCCGCTTAGTACGCAGCCTATGATGTTGCCAAGATGAGGCTGATTGTTGACGTAAGGGAGTGCACTGGTGATGATCTTCTTTGTCTTTTGTGAAGTTTTCATTTAGGGGAATGAAAAATTAAAAAAATATTTACTAGACATTATAGTAAAGAAAAATTCAAAAATATTTACTAGACATTATAATAAAGAAAAAGTTCAAAATATTTAATATTTATCTTGTAAATGATACTATGTATTTTATTATCATGTCTCTCTATTAAGCGTACTCATTAATTTTTCCGCTCTGTTTTTATGCTAAAATATTTTTTTTTTGCCCTTATAAATGCATAAAATAATAATCCACAAGGGAAGAACTTACAAAACCAGAAGTAATGTAAGAAAAGTAGTAAAAACACCATCTGGGAAATTAGTAGCAAGAAGACAGAAGAAACATGCTAAATTTCATAGATGTCATGAATGTAATACTAAATTATTATCAATAGCAAGAATGAGACCAGCTGAATTTTCAAGACAGAAAGTTTCTGCTAGAAAAGTCAACAGGCCTTTGGGATCAACAACATGTGGGAAATGTGTTAAAGAGAAAATAATAGAAGCATTTTTGAATGATGAGGAAAGAATTGTAAGGGAGAAAGCAACAGCTTAAAAATAAAAATATTATTTTTAAAAAAAAATATAATAGTTTTATTTTATAAAAAACATTTAAATACTTTATTTATTATTTCTAGTAAATATTCTTACATTTTATGCTATGATACATTTTTAAAAAACGCTTTTGCTGTTTATAAAAAATGCACCCTGTGCGGGACTCGAACCCGCGACCCTTAGGTTAAAAGCCTAATGCTCTACCACTGAGCTAACAGGGCTTAAAAATTAAGATATTGTGTATTATGAAACGAGGCATTAATGATATTTACAAAATAATTCTTAGATTTATTTGTGTTTTTAAGTTCTATTTAATATAAACTACTTGGTGGCTAAGATTGTGTGTCTGTGTTATAAAAATAAGTATTTTAAAAGCTTTAGCTCTAAAGTATTCTTAATAGTTTTAAATTATTTTTTCTCTCATAAATTTATCAACCATATACAAAAAAATATGCAAATTGTTTGAAATTAATTTTATGAATTTACTTGATATTTTATAATAATTGACAATTGTTACTTTACTAAAATTTCTTACTTTCCAAAAAGGGGAAAAAGGACTTTTTGAGATTTTTATTTAAATGTCAAATTTTAAACCAAAGGCCTTTTAGTTAATTAAAAAAAATAAATTTTTTCTTTTTTCGATTTAACTAGTAATTTAAAAAAGCTCCCTGTGCGGGACTTTATCCTGCGATCCTTATAGAAGCCTAATGCTCTACCACTAAGCTAACGGGGCTCGCAGAATATCAGTTAATTTATAACTCTTTATGTGTCAAATTTTTAATCTCGTTTTTGCTCACATTAAAAGTCAACTTGGTCTTTTCTATCAATTTAAACATTTTAATAGTTAAACTCTTTATAAAGCATTTTGATTTCACTTCCGCCCAGATCAGATCTGTATCAAAAATTAAAAATTTTTTTAATAATTTATTTATTATTTTCTATGACCTGAAAATTAGGCAGTAAATTTTGCCTTTCTATCTCTTTCTTGTTTAAATACCATTTATCATTAAAATTCACTGCCCTGCTAATCCAATCTTCTTTTTTGTTCCACGCTTGATTTATAAATTCCTTTGTATCATCCACTGTTTCAATATCAATAACATTCATAGTATATCTCACTTTATACTTTTTACCACCAAAGAATATTCCCCACATGCTTGGTTGTTCTCCTTCTGGGTATGTAAAAGTAAGATCTAAAATTTTTTTAATATGAGAATTTTTAAATTCATTTACCATCAATTCAAAGCCTCTATATTTAGGAGATAAAACATATTTTAATGGATTTAGTCCTTTTGATCTTCTAAATTCTGTCGATTTATTCATAGTATTTTCTGTTATAATAGTACCTTCTGGAAATATTATCATATTTAAAGAAGTTTTATTATTTATAGATCGTCTACAATAAGTTCGTATTGTTTTTTCATCTTTTTCGTAATTTCGCTCTACTACTAAAAAATTTAATAAATTGAGAATTTGAAATATCCCGGGAATAGACCTCATTTCAGATTTGATGACAAATTTTAGTGACCCGAGAGTATTAGATTGAGAAAATAGACCACTAATAAATGTAAAATCATAATAATTGACGTGATTGGAAATTATAAGATAATTTTCATTGGGATTTATAATGTTTTCACCATCAAATTCGATAAATCTTTTTGTTAAAGTGTTTAATGTCATTAGAAATAAGCCAAAAAATTTGTGAGCAATTTTAAAGTGTAAAGAACTGTTAAATTTACTTAAAACATAGGCAAATGGAGAATAACAAAGGCCTACTACAAATATTGAGCCAACGCTAAATAATAAAGACAAACGAAATAATTGCTCAAACATATTGGGGTGAAAAAATTTAATTATGAAATTTAAAAAAATAAAATGCTTGTGTTACAATGTATTATAATAACATGGGCTAAAGTGAGCTTTAGGTAACAAAAATCGATATAGGGTTTTTTTGTTTTTTTTTGCCCTTTTTTTCAAAAATGGAGGAAGGAATTCTGACAAGAGAAGAAATCGAAACTATATATAATAAATTGTTTAATAAAAAAAGAACCAAATATGTACTGTGTGTTATTGTAGGATGAGGTTGGTTAGTAAACGGGATTACCTCATTAAATGTACTTGGAAGGACTGTAAGAAGACAGTATCTATATAATAAGACACTTTCTTTGAAAACAGTAGACTCGATCATATCACAATTTTACAGGTACTTAATTTGTGGATTCTTGGCTATCCTCGTAAGAATATTTGTCAAATTTTAGGTTGTTCTAAACGTTCTATATCCTTCATTTTAACAAAATTAAAAGAAATAAACATTTATGATAAATATTTATCATCTTTGAACAAGATAGGCGGAGAAGAAGTTATAGTAGAAATAGATGAAACTAAAATTGGAAAAAACAAATATCATAGAGGTAAATTAGTAAAGGGGTTTTGGTGTTTTGGTATGATAGAACGTTCTCCAGAACGCAAAATTATACTTATATATATTAAAAAAAGAGATAAAGAAACGTTAACAGCTCTTTTATTGAAATTTGTAAGTACGAAAAGTACTATATATAGTGATATGTGGAGGGCTTACTATTCTTTGGATACAATATTCAATGAACACCACATGGTTAACCACTCATTACACTTTCGAGATCCTAGTACTGGGCTTCATACCAATACCATAGAAGGTAATTGGCGTTCCCTCAAAGCTTCTATACCTAATAGAAATAGGTCGGCAAATAGTGCTAAACTTTATTTATTTAGGTATATGCTTCAAAGAAATTCCACTAATTTTGTTTTTGATGCATTATTAAATTTATTGTTCTAATTTTTATTTTTGTTACTTTCTTCAAATTTTCTTTCCTCCATTTTTGAAAAAAAGGGGCAAAAAAAAACAAAAAAACCCTATATCGATTTTTGTTACCTAAAGCTCACTTTAGCCATAACATGTAACATTATAATACTAAATTTTAAGATGCACAAAAATATTTACTACTAATTTTTAGTATTTACCAGAATTATTAAAGGAGCGGAATATAACAAATAATTTACAACATTTTGAGTTATCTACGTCCAATCCAAATTTAAAGCAAATTTAAATGTAGCATTTGTTAGATTAATTTTAAAAAAAATAAAATATATTGTAAGAATAAAGCATTCTTCAATTTAATATAATTTTTAAACCTAATGAGACAATTATAAATTTTTTTTACATTTAGAATTTTCTATTTCTAGGTGGCAGACGATTTTGAATTTTTAAAAATTTTTACTGTATTTGAAGCTAGATTCAATCTCTTATAAATATGAATTAAATAATTTTAACATATAGTAAAAAAAATAAATTATTAGTTAACTGCCTATTGAAATGCTACATTAAAAAAAAATCAAAATATTATGAAAAATTTAATAAAATTTTTTCAACTGAGTATATTTAAGAATGAAATATATTAAAAGAATAATGAAAAGTAGACTGTAACAAAAAATATAAAAAATTTTATTTTTAAGGCAATATTTAATCGCAATATCTAAAATTCAGGAACAAGTAAGAGGAATATTTTATAATTAACGTATCTAAAACAATGTCATGCTAATTTTTGCAATCAAAAAATAATGGACAAACAGTTATCTTATCTTCTAATTTACTTATTAGAAACTTTTTTGAAATTAATTGGCCTATTTTACGACAATGGCGTGTTGCCACTTGTGAGACGACCTGATTAAAAATTGCATATTAGGATGCTTTAACTTGCGAAAAAAAATGTATAATAATTAGCAAATTTTTTTTTCTTGAAGGGCGAAAATGTTATAATACCTCATTTTACGGAAGAGAAAGGCAATGAATAGTGCTCGTTTCGTTGTTTAAATTATTATACTTGTTGTCTCTCTTTTCTGTTGTTTTTATTTAAAGGGAAAATGATAAGAAAAGACTTACAGCTGTATTATTAAATTTAAGGATTTATCTAATTTCAATGTATTTTAGATTTATAATAGTTTATTAATTTCTTGTGATTTATTTCCATCTATATCTTTCTTATTTAGATACCATTTTTCATTAAAATTCACTGCATTGCCAATCCAATCTTCTTTTTTACTCCATGCTTGGTCAAGAAATTCCTTTGTATCATATACTGATTCGATATTATGAACACTCATAGTATATTTAACTTTATACTTTTTTCCACCTAAGAATATTCCCAATAAACTAGGTTGTTCGCATTCTGGATATGTAAAAGTAAGATCTAAAATTTTTTTAATTTGTGAATTTTTAAATTCATTAACCATTAATTCAAAACCTTTATATTTAGGTGATAAAACATATTTATATGGATTTAGTCCTTTTGATTTTCGATATTTATCCGATTTATTCATAGTATCTTCTGATATGAGAGTACCTTCTGGAAATATTACCATATTTAATGGAATGTTAATATCAATAAAACGTCTACAATAAGTTAGTATTAGTTTTTCATCTTTTTCGTAATTTTGTTCCAAAGCTAAAAAATTTAATGCGTCTAAAATATGAAAAATACCCGGAACAGACCTCATTCCTATATGCATTACAAATTTTAGTGCTCCGAGAGTATTAGAATGCGAAAAAAGACTAGTTATGATTATTGAGTCATAATAATTTACATGATTTGAAATAACAAGATAGTTTTCGTTCGCGTTAATAATATTTTCACCATCTAATTCGATAAATCTTTTTATAAAAATGTTTGCTACTATTAGAAATATACCGAAAAATTTGTGAGCAATTTTGAAGTGTAGTTGGGAGTTAAACTTATTTAAGAGACAAGCGAAAGGGTAATAACAAAGACCTGCTACAAATAGTAAAAAAACGACAACTAATAAAATTAAACGACAAATTTGCTCAAACATCTTGTTAAAAAATTTTTTATCATATAAAAAAAAATAATTGTTTGTGATACAATGTCATATAATGAACAAATAACAACCTATGTGGAAAATAGATGAATAATAAAAACATCTACAATTTATAATTAGTATTTATTGGAATAATTAATAGGCATACCAAAAATAAAAATGGAAAAAAAACTTTGACATAAATAAATTATAGTATATTACTAATCCCAAGTCACAAAGATATGCAAAAACATGATTTAAATTTCATACAATTACGGAAATAACCAATTAGATGTTCATTTTACATTCCGGTAAACAATGTCAATTCTTATCTGAGCATTTTTTATATTCACATTTAGTATTAATCTGCCTTAAAATCATTACAAGTACTATTATTCCCCCTTAAATGAATTACAGTATATTACATACATTGTTTCGCAATACGAGTCAATAAATTATCTAACGATCTAATTTGTTCTTCTTTGATACTTAATCAAAACGCTCATAATGACGAATATGGTACAAAATTAGTTCAAATATGTATGTTATTATCCTATTGCATATTAAAATTGTGCAACAATAGTCATGGGGTATGATAAAATTAAGTAATGTCTCTTCATATTTTGACTTTATGATGATTGAATATACAATTAGAAACTATATTTACCCGGGTTTGTACCTACAATAAATTGGCAATTTTTTAATCAAACCAAACCTACGCTAAATCAAATTGATTAAATTAGTATTTGTAATCGATCAATAAATTGACCTGTAAAAATGTGCACAATTAGAAAGAATAAAATGTTTATATATCAATTTTTATACATATTTTTCGTCTTAATTTTTTATAAAAATTTTATCATTTAGTGAAACTTTCTGTTTTGCTAATTTAAATGTTTTCATCTTTCTATTTTCGCTTTACTCCTCGCTCCTTTTTCTCTCCTTTAATATTGATTAATTATTTATTGGTTAATTAGTATTTATATACAAAAAGTAAAGGTTTTTATATGTATCGAATATTTTTGGTTTTATTGCTGTCATCTTTGCAACGAATTCGCATGGAATCAAAAACTTTCGCTATAAGAGAGATATACACAGTTAAGCCGCCCGCTATAGTCTCAGAAATAAATGAACTATCAGTGAATTACTCGACCTATCTTGATAGTTCTTTTTACATAAGTACAGCTATATTAATATCAGGAATATATCTATCATTATTAGGAATTTATACTGTAAGATGTTCATTGGCTTTTATAATGTCTATCTTTATATTTCATTATTTCGAACAAATTCTTCATAATGGTAGTACGATAGGGCCCTTAAATAGGTTAGTATCTGGGCTAAACCATTTGACAAAATATAGCGAATATCCTTATATCCCTATAATACTGATATCTTTACTATTATCAACTTTAACTGTCTATTTATTAAGCGGCTTCCGTCTTATTATAGGGTTAGTAGCTACATATATTTTTTATTCAACTTATATTGAATCGATTATAACAATTAATAATGAAACACAAAGGTATGTTTTTTATGCATCTATTGTTATAGTCTTTTGTCTTGTTTATTTATTATTTTCTAAAGCTTTGAATCTGATATTCTGTTTGTTGTTTAGTGTAACAGGAACTTTGATTGTTTTTATGAGTATTGAAAAAGTTTTTTCGTTTGATTTTGATCTACGATCAATATTTTTGGTTCTAAGAAATGATTGGGAACAATGTAATCCTTCTTTTATTAGTATGACGTGGATATTGTCGACAGGGTTGGGATTGTGTATTCAAGTGTTTTTTATGTCTAAATATTCAGTATTTTGAAAACTTTTTGGTTTTAAATAAATATATTGGTATAAAAATTTTTATAAATAATATTTGTATAGTACCTGTCAAATTTAGTATGTGTAATTTTTTATATTATTCTAAAAGACTACAATTTTCACATCATTATAGAACCACGATTATTTTGTGTAATAAAATTTTTCATTTTCTTTTGAAGTAGTGTACGTTTCAAATTTCTGTACACATAAAAAAAGCCTTATAACAAAATTAAATTTATTTAATTGTAAATATTTTTTTTTCTATTTATATTGTATTACTTTCATAAATGTCCACTATTTTACATCTATCTTCATTATTTAAAAACTCATTAATTTCTTTAATAACCGGATCAGTCTGTTTTATAGCCAATATTTTCCCACGTAAATTTGGACAAATAAATATTTTAATATTATGATAATGACAGAAAAAGACCAAATGATGCATAATTATAGTCTCTAGATTGTTTATAAGCACGATACTCACGTCTTCATAATTATTCATAAGTTTATTATAAGTGTCTACGGTATGAGTAATTTTGGATAAAATGTCATTAAGAACAGGAGATTTGTGAATCTGTTTGATTTTACAAATATCAGTACTCATTGATTGTAAATTTTTGTTTGATATTTTCCCTTTAGTTTTGGCTTGAGAAATATCATTATTATTTATATTTTCAAAATTTTTCGAAATTTTTGATTTTTTCAAAATTGTCTTTTCTTTCATAAGGGCAAAAAAGTTCAAGTCCATTATCTTACTAAAACTTTTTAAAGTTAATTTTATTTTCTAATACCGTTTTTAATATTCTTAATAAATAACGGTTTTTTTAGACCCATCAAAAAATGAAGAAACCAGTAAAAAAAGTTGAAAGAAAAGAAAGTATTAGAGCATCAGCAGTAAAAAAAGTTGATAATAAAAAAAATAAGAAAGATGAAAAAGAAACTCCGAAGAAAGTAGTAAAAGGAGATAATAAGAAGAAAGTGACTAGTAAAAAAGAAATAAAGAAAGAAGATAGTGATTCATCGAGCGAAGAGACAAAGAAAGTTGTGCCTACTAAAAAACAAGAGAAAAAAGTGTCATCAGATGAAGAAACCAAGAAAGTTGACTCTAGTAAAAAAGTAGAAGATGACTCTTCAAGTGACGAATCTGACTCATCTAGTGAAGAAGTCAAGAAAGTATCAACTAACAAAAAAGAAGAATCAAGTGAAGATTCTGACTCATCAAGTGAGAGAGAAGTAGAGAACAAAATACCAGTCAAAAAAGAAGAAATAAATGCAGCAAGTAAAAAGACAGCCACGCCCAGTAAAAAGCAAGATTCTTCAAGTGAAGATTCTGACTCGTCGAGTGAAAGTATAAAGAGTAAGAAAACACCAGTCAAAAAAGAAGAAACAAATGCAGCAAGCAAAAATACAGTCACGCCCAGTAAAAAACAAGATTCTTCAAGTGAAGATTCTGACTCGTCGAGTGAAAGTATAAAGAGTAAGAAAACACCAGTCAAAAAAGAAGAAACAAATGCAGCAAGCAAAAATACAGTCACGCCCAGTAAAAAACAAGATTCTTCAAGTGAAGATTCTGACTCGTCGAGTGAAGTTAAAGACGATAAAAACCCCGAAGAAAAAATTTTAACCAATAAAAAAGATTCAAGCGAAGGAACAGACTCGTCAAGTATAGCCGACAAAAAAAAATTAAAAAAGGAAGAAGAAGACTCATCCAGTGAATTAGAACAACAATCTTCTAGCGTCGACGAAGAAGCTTTAGAAGACAAAGAATTAAGAGTAGTTTTCATGAAGAATATTCCTTTTAATCTTACAGAAGACGAGCTTAAGAAAGAAATCGCCTTAATAGGCAAGACAGTCAGAATTTCCATACCTACAACACATGACAAAGAAAGAAATAAAGGCTTCGCCTTTATTGAATTTGTCAAGGAATCTGATGCTAAGAAATGTCTCAAACTAAATGATCAAGAATTATTCGGTCGTAAAATTATTGTTAACATCGCTAATAAGACAGAAAGAAAAAAGAAGTTTACTCTAAAAGTGAATAATTTGCCGTATAAATGTAGTAAACAAGATTTATTAGATTTCTTAGAATCTTATGGTAACATAAGTGGCTGTCATATTCCCATGGAAGATGATAGAACTAAAGGATTTGCTTTTGTGTTTGTTGAAGATGAAGAGACATTTAAGAAGATTTTGAATAAGAAGTTGTTGTTTAAAGATAGGACATTGTTTGTTAAAGATGCTGATGAGCAACAAAATGGAAATACTAATTTTGATATGAGAAAAAGAAAGAATAATGACAACAAGAAAGAGAGATCTTTTGATAACAAGAAGGAGAGATCTTTTGACAACAAGAAAGAGAGATCATTTGACAATAAGAAAGAGAGATCATTTGACAATAAGAAACATCGTTCTAGTAATAAAGATTTTGAGAATAAGAGACAAAAATTCGGAGATAATAAAAAATCTAATGATCAAAAAAATAGAAAAGTATTTGATAGCGACAGTGAATAAATTCAATTATTTATTAAATTAATGCATTATATTACATGTAAAAATTTGGCTTTTTATTTGTAATAATAACTAGCATATGCATTAAAAACTTTTAAAATGTTTTTTTTAAATATTTTTCTTTTAAATATGTTTCTTTCAAATATATTTCTTTTAAATATACTTCTTTTTTTTAAATATATTTTTTTAAATATATTTCTTTTAAATATACTTCTTTTATTAATTATTGTAATATCTTCTTTTTTTAGCATTATCATCTTTCATTTTACCTCCAAACACTCCTCTTCCATATTGACGTCCTTCTTTAAATCCATAATCTTTGTCAACACTAAGACACTTTTTCTCAAATTTAAGCCTGTCAGCCCACATTTTACATTTCAAAGCGTCTTCTTTATTGTAAAATTCTACAAAACAGAATCCACAAAAAGTCAAGTAGTTCCTGTTTATTCCCATTATAACTCTTTTTACATCTCCGAATAGTAAAGCCAGTTCCCAAATACGCGACTCGTCTATAGACGGGTCGATATTATTTATATAGACAGTGCTTGATTCATTCATAAGTTTTAGATATTCGTCGTCTGAGCCTGTGAATGTTTTCTCTTTGTAGTAGGAGACAGGAGTAGCAGGTTTATAATATTTTTCAAGAGGCCACATCTACAGAAGGGGAGAATAAATTTGTAAAACACTGTCTTTTATGAGATTTATTTAAGATGACAAAAGCACATTTATATTTAAAAATGAAGAATTTATAATTTAAAAAAAAGTGCAAAATATTTCAAAAAGCCAGATGAGACATAACAGATTTGAAAAAAATTACTTAAAAGTTTTTATAAGTAGAATTTGTTTTAAAGAACTCAGGAATGTGTCCACATGCAAATTATACTTTAATATTTTTATATATCAAATTTAATTTATAGTGCGGAAATCCGCATATTCATATGAATTGGGTTCAGAGAATAGGGGGCCACAGGAATATTATTATCAAAAATTGTATAAATCGAGGAGAATATTATTGTACCGACGAGAGCTCTTCTATCATTTGAATCTCTTTCACGCCTCTTTATACTGCATATTGCAGTTTATGGCTCTGTCGACCACTCGCCTTTCACTTACGTATTGAATTAGAACTTGATTGGGCCCATTAAAATACCCCATTTCGTTCTTCTAGTTGAATAATTAAGCGAGGAATCTCATTTGACATTAGCCAAGACTTTTATACACCAAATAGGCTTTTTTACAACCCCTAAAGTGGCATCAAACTTCTAAAGAAACATTTTCCTACTAGTGAAAATTCTTACTGTTTCAGACATACACAAGTTTCATTGAATCAACTTAATTCTAATCTGAAAAGATCTATCAGACCTTATACATTAATAATTTGGCGCTCTTAAGTAATTAAGCTATCTATTTCGACATGTGGAAAGAAGTTTATAAGATGAAACATACTGCAAAAACCACAGCGACTTTTGTAAAATAAAAATGAAGTGTGTTTATACAAACACATTATAAACTCTATTTAGACTTAAAAAACCAATTATTACATTATAAATTTTAGCAAGATGGATATTATATTAAATTATCATACAGATTTTTAAGTATTAACATTTTAATTGAGGAAATTAGCTTGGCGGTAAATCTGTAGATATGTAGAAAATAACAAAGAAATTTGAGACTAAGTACCATAAACTTAAATGTACACGGCAACAGGAGACAGTGACCATAGATTTAGTCAAAATATACGAGATGTATCTTCATAACAAATAATAATAAATTTCGAATAATTAGACAATAAAGAAAACATTATTGAAAAAGGCACAAGTAAGGCTTGTGGTCCAATGATAAATTTATATCTTACGTTATAAAACGGGGTAAAATAGAAATATCTTATTTTTTATGTCTACTGCTCAAGTCTGCTTAAATAAATAAATCCCAGTCGCCGTGTGTCTAGAATATTAAATGAGAAGACAACTTTTTAAATCCAAGAGATGTCAAAAAATTATATGCTTCTCCGCACTGTAAGCACATAAAAAAAATAAATGAACAAATTTAATTATGGTATGCTTATTGTAATTTATAGTTTAATAAGGATAGGTTCCGCATTAGCGTCTCCTGCTTGTAGGTGGCTTCTCGTTTCCATAGTCTTTTCCACATCGGCTTCGTCTTCTCTACTTCGGTAGTCCAAAGAGCGCATACTTAAAAAAGAAAAATGAATTTTATATCATAAATATTTGGAACAATATGCAAACGAAAATGCCCAAAAATAAAGATTCCTTTTTTCTCACCCTTCTTTATGCTTTTAATAAACGACTTATTCATTTACAAACCACTTCCAAACATTTCTTCATACCAACATTATCTTGATCTAGATGATGACGATCACTACTTAGATCTTCTTAAATCCACTTACACAGACGAATATTATGATTTTGGCATGTATTTCATTCTAAAATATAAAACAAACAAACTGGACGAAAAAAGCATAAATAGAAAAAAAATCTGCATAAACATAATGAAAGAAAAGTTCTTAAGAAATCCGAGATGGTATACTTATGATGTGATTAAGTATATGGTATTGGAGAATATGGAGTATAAAGAGATAATAGAGATGGGGAATGAGGAACCATTATTGTCAATATTAATAGGGGAATATTTAATGAGGAATGGGGACGAAACAAACAAACTACGCCACAAATCAAATTATGTTTCTAAAGAGGACTGCATGAATAACGCAGAACATAACACACATGAATTATATGAAAAAATTAATGTTTCTAAAGATGACTGCATGAATAATGCAGAATATAACACACGTCTCAAGGGTAATATAAAATACCCTTTTTATGTTACTTTGCCTTTTTATTTTTATAAAAAGAAATTCTCTTTAGATTTGTTTGATATAAAAATGGTTTACATTTTTAATGACTTACTATACAAAGATGACGTGGATTACAGAATTCAGTTTTATTTAGAGAATTATAAAGAGAATATAAGTACAAATGAAGGGTATAATATAAAAGTAGAAGAAATGACAAATATAAGCCCGAATATAACAAATAATCCATATACTCAATATTTAATATATAAAAGTACTAAAGATAAAGCACAGGTCTATGATAAAAATATAAGACCTGATATTTCTACATCTCTCATGATTTTAATGTATGAAAATCCTGAGTTTATTGTAGGAGACAATATTTACACACAGATAATAAAGAAATACCACAAATTACCAAATACTATAAAAGATGACACTATAAATTATGACATTTATAATGAAATTATAGACAAATATAGATCTGAGAAATTAGAAGATCTCAATATTAGAGATCAGAAATTTATAAAGATCTGTAGAGATTATGACTTCTTAAGATATTTAAATTCTAAAGATATCTTAAAGATAGAATATCTACTAAATCTCAGAGAAGATCTTTTTAATATATTTGTATATTATAAGAAGTCTTATAAATACACATGGAATAATAAAGAAGTAGACTCAGAGATAATAGACTTGATCAAAGAGTATCATACTAGTGGTATGAAGACTCATGGATATAGAAATATACTGTATAATAAATTACTGAGTCATAAGGACAGGGATATTTCACTTATGTATTTGATAACAAGAAAGAAGTCACCAGAATATTTTAAAGAAGAGAAATTTGAGTGTATTTGTGACACTAAAGACAAATTTAGTAAGCACGTGATTAACAATATTAAAAATGATTTGAATGCACTGAGTTGTACGTGTAAAGATGAATTATATCTTGAATATATTACTAATACACCCAATTATAAAGAAGATGAAAGATATAAAGAGATATGCAATAAATATAATATAAAAGACACTACAAAAGACAACACAAAAGATATTTCAAAAACTAATACAAAAGACATTACACATGATATTACAGAAGATATAGTAAGAACATACCAATTAAAGAGATACAAATTAGTAAGGAGAAATAATCAAGTAGTAGAAGACAAATCTACTCCTTATACTAGAATATTTAATATGACCAATTTCATGAGAACTAGAAATTATAAAAATATTGTCAAGAAGTTTGTTGTCTTCCCCGAATATTTTAATACAAAATATAAATCTACAAATTACAAATTTATTAAATATTTGACAGACGAGAATGCCCAGAAATATATCAGTGACTTAATAAAATATGATCTCAGGAGACTCCTCAGGCTGAGTACTCGGGGTCTGAGACTAGAGGAATATGATCTCAATCTCCTCTGCACTAGACTCAAGAATGAAGGAAGAAGTAAAGAGATCAAGATCATTGGGGATATTTTGTCATATAATCCAGATTATAAAGTGGATATCCTCATTTATGAAGAATTAGACTTCTATGGTAAGAGTCTTTTACTGGATCTTCTTATACATAGTAAATTACAATATAACAGGAGTGATCTAATCAAGACACTCTTGATCCTGAATAACGAGGATAATATTACATTAGTACTAAGGATACTGGACTTTATAAAGAAGAATTATAAAGATTTAGATATATTAAAGAAGTATAAAGATAATGAGAAATATAAGAGACTGATGATCAGAATATACCCTCTATGGGGGAGAGAAGAGGAATATTACAAGAAGATATGTGAGAAATATAAAGATAAAGGGGAGATCAAAAAGATAGATGAGTACTATAAAATATAAAGCAAGTTATATTTGAAGGTAGAGCATTTCTTGATGATAATAAGACCTTTACTAGGTATAAAAATCAATATACAAAAAAAGAGACTAGAACAAAGTTGATTATTTTATAAAATGATTTAATTCTGGGCTTACATATCAAATATGTTTTACTCTTGTCTGAATATTTTACCAGTGAGAGTATCTAGCCCATTTTAAAATTATATTGAATATAAGTAGAGCATTAATATAACCAAGAAAGTCTAATAATCTTTATTGGTGAATATTATGGGAAGAGATACGACACATTGCGTGAATATAAAAACACAGTAATAATTATTGATACAAATATAAAGGTAGAGTTTATAGGGTCAATGAAGTTTATCTATAATTACTAAGAATATACATTAATAGTCGATATGTTTATTTACAAGATTGAGAAGTAAATGGAAAATGGGGAACAGGCTTAAAAAAGGACCCCCGATTTAGATAGAGATCACTAAATACGATATCCTGAATATTCAACATATTAATTTGACATTAATAGGTACATTGTCCTGTAAACAAGCAATAAAAATTATACAATGACACTATGGGGATGGAAGATAAGAAATATGTATACCAAGGGTATGGAAGATAAGAGAATATTTATACCTTGGGTATGGAAGATATTTTAGTCTTATTGCTCTAGGAGGTATTTAAGAAGAACATATGATAATGTACTGTCTATAATTCTAGTTTATGTCAGTGAGGCAGAGTAATCCACGTGTTTTTTAAGATTGTTAAGGTTATATTTTTCAGGTAAGTGTTTACCGTCTGGTTTGGATATTTCTACGTTAAATAAGGCTCTACTTTTTAAAAATGATTTCCTAGAAAGGCAACATCGTCATTTTGTAAACTCAAGTGGGACACAATGCAAGCAGTCAGATCACAATCTTTAATTTACAAATTAGAACAATACGAGCAAATACAAGAAATATTACAAAGCAAGGAAGAAAATTAAATAAATTTATCTAAGTTTATAAAGAATCTCACAAATGTTAATACATGAAACGGAACTCTTTAATAGTGCATTTTAAACATAAAATTCTATCTAAAAAACAATACAAATCTACGAGAGTATCGGGAGATTACTATCAATTTTTAATATTAAAAATAATAAGTATTTGAATATTATTTATTTCTTTACTTGTTGTAGTATTAAATCGTCAATTAAATGATATGTTCCGCATGTTAATGGGAAATTCTTGAAAAAATTTCAAAATGAAACTAAATACAAAAATATATATGGAATTACAACAATATACAGAATTTAAATACAATAAAATAAATAATATTTTCCTTATAAATGCAAGTAAAAGTTAAAAAAGGAGCCCCAGCTTGAACAAGAAAAGTTAAATTGACATTTTACATTTTAAAATTTGTATTTTAAGTATACTTAGTTGATTTAAGAAGAAAAAAAACGAATTGCTTTTTGTTCGATCTCAGTTCAATTCTTTAATATTGGATGTATTTTCATAAAATTCAAAACAAGTTCATCACATGTTTTATAATTCAATTTTTTACTTGGTACTTTGTAAATATTAATGCTTCTTTAGCAAGCCCCAATTTCAAAAAAAATGAATTAGAAATTGCTTGTTTTTTTTAATACGATATTTAAATGTTTTATATTACGGCCACAGATCATGTTTTACTACCTTAGAACAACCTTTTTTATATGTACTAGTTGTCATTGATTTCTACTTAATTTTGAGGAATGCAAATAATCAAACTAGTGGTTTAATTTGAGATACACCAAATAACAAGCCAAATATGATAACTTTACAAAGTTAAGCATCCAAAAAAAACAAATATGGAAGGTTGACATACCCCCTTCTAATTTAGACTTTTTCGGTCCCATAATCAATATATATTTTGTTTTGTAAATATTTGAACTATAATAACTGTTAAATAAAGTTTCTCCTTCCTTTTCATAATATTTTTAGATGGGTAAAATATTTATTTATTATTTATAGTAAATATTTTACAGTAGATACTTTAGGGAAGTATCTACAGTAAAGCAATTACAGGATAATCTCTGTAACTAGATTATCATCCTGTAACATACTCCCTTTCTTTAAACTCTCCCAATCCGTGGGATCTGAATTCTCAATTAGTTGTAAGTCTTTTTCATTATACCGAAATAGTTTTCCATACATGTCCTCGATCTCAAAACCACCAGAGTCAAATTTTCTTCTTACCAGATAAGGTCCTGTCCATTTATCATCAAGCTTATTCAGTTTTTCAAATGGTTCCTTTTTCTTCATAACCGCATCTCCTACTTGAATATTTTTGCCTTTAACTCTATCATTCGCGCGTTGTATGTCTCTATTTCTATCTTCTATAACCTTTTCGTGTAACTTTTTCCGTAACAAATCGATCTTCTTAAGTGTATCGTTTTCTTCTATAAATACTGCTCCACCATCTTCTTTCTCCGTAGTTATATCCTTAGGCTCTCTCCCATATAACAATCTAAAAGGACTACTCTTGAATTTTATTAGTGGTGTTATCCTATATGCGTATAGCGCAACTGGTAGGAACATATCCCACTCTGACCATCTTCCATTGCATATCTTAGCCAACCTTGCAATAAGTGTACGGTTTAGTCTCTCCGTTTGTCCATTACATCTTGGATGGTAGGCGCTTGTAAACGACTTTCTAGTATTTATCATTAAACACAGTTTCTTTATGATTTTATTGTTAAACTCAAGTCCTTGATCAGTCAATATTACTTCCGGAGGTCCATGTCTTAATAAAAATTCTTCATAAATAAATTTCGCTACAGATTCCGCATCTTTTCTTTTTAAAGCTCTCACTTCTGCCCATTTAGTTAGGTAGTCTGTTCCTACCAGAATAAATTTATTTCCACCGTCTGTTGTGGGTAAAGGACCAACTATATCCAACCCAATCATATAGAACGGACTTTTTATTTCCACACGTCTAATATTATTTTGCAACGTCTTGTCTCTAAATCTTCTACAAGTCTCACAGTTACGAATATATTCAACTACTCTGTTTCTTATATTTGGTACACTCGCAATATTTCTGATGTACATTATAGTAGAATCTATACCTCCATGGCCAAGCTCTAAGTGTGCTCTCTGTACCAGTTTTGTTATTGTTTCATTGTCTTCTTCAACATTTATTCTTTCTTCATTTTTAACCACTGTTTGACACTTTCTTAATTGGCTATTTTCTAATACACCACGTGAAAGTACATCAGCCAAAACGTTATCTGAACCTTTTATATGTTCGATTTCATATTTATAGTTTTGCAGTTTCATTATCCATCTTGCCAATCTTCCTATAGGTGTTTTCTGTTTCATTAACCATATTAAGGAACTATGATCTGTCCTGATGATAAAATTGTTAGACAAATATACTTTAAGTTTTTCAATAGACCATACAATAGCTAAACACTCTTTCTCAGTTGTAGTGTAATTAATTTCGGCGCTATTTAGCGTTCTACTTATCCAGGTTATAGGCATTTCTTTTCCCGTATCTGTAAATTGTGTAAGTACTCCCGCAATTCCAATGTCTGAGGCATCCGTATATAAATAAAATGTCTTATTCATATCTGGTAAAAGTAAAGGTTTGGCATTTAATATTTCTTGTTTCAGGAGCTCTAAAGCCTTTTCTTCTTCGTCTCCAAATATAAAATTACCTTTCTTTAACCTTTTTAATAACGGCATAGCCTTCATGGTATATGATGGTATAAATCGTTTAAAATATACTATAAATCCTAAAAGTTTTCTTAAGTCGCTGACGTTCTTTGGATTTTCTAGGGTGTTAACCTTATCCAATTGGTCCGATTTAATTTTAAGTTCTCCATTCTCTACAGTGTGTCCTAAAAAATCAATTTTACTCACTGCGAATGCACATTTCTTCATGTTAAGTCTGAGTCCAAATTTTGACAAAATTTCCAGGACTTCTCTCACATCGTCGACATGTTTGTCTTTCCCTCTTGAGAATATTAAAATATCATCAAGGTATACAACTACTTTCCTCCAAAGTATATCTTTAAATATCCAATTCATAATCTTCTGAAACGTAAAAGGGGCATTGACTAAGCCAAATGGCATCTTAGTCCATTCATATACACCTTGCTTTACAATAAATGCAGTTTTATGAATATCTCTTGGGTTCATTTCGATCTGATGGTAACCCATCTCCAAATCTAAAGTAGAGTACATATCTGTCCCTTGGATAGCATCTATTGCTTCATCCATGTGAGGGATCGGGTATGGCGTACTGATTGTGTTTTCATTCAACTTTCTATAGTCAATACACATTCTCATACCTCCGTCTTTTTTAGGTGCAAGCACTACAGGGGAAACATAATTACTCGTGCTCTCTCGTATCAATCCATTCTGTAACATCTCTTCAATTTTATTCTTAATTATGAGATTCTGTTGCGGATTTCTTCTATATGGTTTACAACATATAGCTTTACTGTGATCTTTAAGTTTAATATCATGTCTAAAAGGTAGGGCTTTCTTATTATCGGATTCTTTCATATATTTATACAGTAAGCACTTAATATTTTTATTGACTTCTTCATGTTCACCAAACTTGCATTCTAATGCCTCTATTTCCATGGGTATTTCCTCGCTTATTACTGATTTTAAACTGTACTCTTCTGTTTCCAATTTGAGCCTTGTTCCATCATTAAAGATTTCAATTTCATTTTCTTCCCAATGAACTTTAATGCCTAAATGTCTACTTGTTATGCTACCGATGAGTATATTTTCATTAAGATCTTCCATTACCGCAAATTCTGTTTCGTATGCGTGCTGATTATTTTTATCACGCAATACCGCTTTTAACATGCCAACCGAGCTATCTTTTATAGTTGCTAAATTGACCGAAATTCTATTTTCCATATCTATTGGGATATTTAACATCTTCACCAGGTCGTAACTAATATAATTAATGTCAGCTCCATAGTCTAGTAGTGCTGGTACTTTTCCTCCGCCAATTTTCACCAAAAATCTAGGGACATTGGCTGCTTTACTACTACATGTTAATGTCATCAGTTTCTTATCTGAACACTTCTTATAATCATTTCTGTCACCCGTATTGGTTTGTATTTTATTATTCGATTTATTCTTTAATAGTTCTGGACAATTACTTCTATAATGTTGACCTTTGCAATTGTAACAGCTAATCAATTTCTTTTGAAAACTACTTCTCGCATCTTCCGATTTATTCTTGCTAATTTGCATCTTAGATTGTTCTTTACTCTCATTCTCAGAATCTATCTTAACTGCCAATTTCAAAACTGCCATCCAACTCTTACAATCCCTATATCGATTTGCATTCCCAACTGGTATATTCATAACTACCGTATTAATAACATCTTTTAGTGGTATAGTAATGTTTTTGTGTATTGAGTAAATTTCTAACCATAATATCTCGTTGTTACATTCTCTCAACTTCTTATGTAGTAGTATATTCAACAATTTACTGTTGCCAGAAACTTCTTCGGGGCTGAAGTATTCTAAGAACTGTTGTTCAAATTCAACTACACTTTCAAACACATTATATCTTGAGCCTTCAAACCAGAGTCGAGCTTTTCCAGTGAGATTAGTTTCTACAAAACCAAAATATTCTTCTTCAGTCCAAGATTCTCTAAATGGTTTAAATTGTAGTAAGAACTCTTCTGCTTCCGTCCTTTTACCATCAAATTTTCTGAAATTGTATGTACCCCTGATGTTGATTTTCATTGCAGCTAATTGTTTTTCTAGCATCTCTACTGTATTCCTAGTCGTTTGCTTCTCGACTGGTTCCATATCATCTTCGTTGTCGCCATTTGTTAAATAAAGTTTCTCCTTCCTTTTCATAATATTTTTAGATGGGTAAAATATTTATTTATTATTTATAGTAAATATTTTACAGTAGATACTTTAGGGAAGTATCTACAGTAAAGCAATTACAGGATAATCTCTGTAACTAGATTATCATCCTGTAACAATAACAATTCTTACATAGGAAAATAGCCGCACATACATAAGACTAACAATATTATTTGCCGATGTCTTTGTCAATTAAAAACATAATTGCTTTAGTGTATAATTATATTTATTTATGTCATATGCGGGTGTGCAATCTACTTGTGTCTGTCTAAATTGCTTTTTGTGCTGTAATTACTGTTACAAATCTCACAAGTAAATGTATAAAGCTTTGTGTGTATGTTAAGGTGTCGTGTAAGGCCGCCTTTCTTAGAAAATGATTTCTTACAGAAACTGCATTCAAATTTCTTGATATTAAAATGGGTATAAGTGTGAGCACTGAGTTTAACTAACTTTGGATACTCCTTGGAACAAATTAAACAAATATAAGAAATATCAAGCATGGGCAAGAAAGATAAAAAAATATATATGACACGGCCTAGAAATGGGATATAAAAAGAAATATAGAGTGTTGTGGAGCGATGCAAAAGAAAGTACTCGAAGAAAGGAGTGTCCATGTATGAATCCAACGAGAGAGCATTTTTTTTTATTTTTATGGTGCAGTTGGAACAACTCAGAAGATCATAATGATAAAGATAATCATATTTTAGTTAAATGAAACTTGTGTGCGTCCAGCCGCAATGTGATTGATAGGTGTATTTAGCCCAGTGGTAGAATGCAATGCTTCCATTGAGCAATGGCTGGGTTCGATTCCCAGTGGCACCAAAATTGTTTCTACTTTCTATAATGCAGTTGGAACAACTCAGATGATGAAAATGATCACGATAATTATTAAGTTGATTAAATGGAACTTGTTTGTGTCCAGCCACAAGGGGATTAGCATCTAGTGTAGAAACGCACTTCAAGGCCAAAAAACAGTATCACCCTTGTGGTGACATAATGAGATATTAAAGTATCTAATGGGTACGGTCTAGTTGGAGCCCATTACTGGTGCACTTAAGAGTGGGATCCTAGAGCTAACTAAGAGACTAGACGAAGTAGGGCAATAGAAGGTCTCGTTGACCCCATTTTAGAAGATTCTGTAACACGGTGGCCGAAACTAGTGGGAGACTGTTGGTCAACGCAGCCAGATAAAATTTCCGGCCGGTGATGTGGGCGTGTGTGCGATACTAATGGTAGTGGGGGCCTTTGAGTTAGTACGATGATGTATCTCCCCGTGTTATAGATAACCATGTCCGTTAAGTATATCAGCTGTGAGGTCACTCTGGATGCGATTCAGGAATAAATGGAAAGCGTTCTTTTAAAGCCAAAGACAAATGGATACAGCGGAGCTTGCTGCCCGGCACGTTGTATAGAGGGGGTTTTGGTGATTGAGGATCATAAAGAACCAGTTGGATAAGAACCACGCCTAAATCCCTCTGGTCCCTATGTAAGGTTTCTCCCTTCCTCTTACTTGCAAAGAAAAAAAAGTGATTGATGATGTGGCACTGTCTACCTCCCTGGCTGCTCGGTGTGTCTAAATAAAAGCTTTTACTAAATGTTTGATTGTTTTTGTTCTCTCTCATCACTCGTTAAATTGCTATAAACTCGGCCTTTTATGCTTAGTTTTTAATTGATGTCAAAGTTGTCAGGAATTAGAGTGAAAGCAGGTCTTATAAGTAACTTATAATATTATGACATTTTAGATAAAAACATACACTTTCTGGTCCATCGTTACATGTCGAAGATGACGTATTTGTTTAAGCCAATGACTCGGCTTAATTGATTTGACAGCCAAGGATTTTAATTTATAAGAGCGTTTTGAGCTCGTGAGCCTCAGACAAGATGATCAAGGGCAAAAGTGTTTATAAACCGAAAACATGGTAACTTTAAGGGCAGTTATTGATACATAAGGTATTTGATGGAGCAGCATAGTTTGAGCCAATGGCTAAAGCGCTCTGGGGTAAAATTCAGAGCCAATTAAAAGACTATACAGCGTAGAGCGATAGAAGGTTCAATGTACTCTATTTCACAAGAAAATATAGGACGGGACAGCCCGTTGAAAGACTGATCATTGCAATCTCATAAACGAGAGCTAGTGGTATGAGGTAGAAATGATAGTTATGGTCATTTGTTGTTTGTATGACGATGTCTACCCCAAGCCTTTTAAGCAGTGCACGATTCTATATCCTGAATATTCTATCAGTGTACTAAAAAAATTAACGATAACACAGTCTTCTGATGCTAAGTCCAAGGATACTCCGAGTTAAATCAAGAAAATACAAAATATATGTTTCTTACATACACAAATCTATTTTAGCCAAAAGCCTCGTATATCTATGTAGAGAGATCTCTTTTTGTTTGAAAGCAAAAAACTTCGATTTTTTTTTGTTTTTTTACCATATAATGTAAATTTGCGATGTTATTTATTAACATAGCTTTAAACTCGATGGTTAGGATCAACTCCGTTTTTACTTAGATCTATAGTTTTGATACTTAAACCCTATGTGAAAATAATCCCTCTTCCAAATCCAAAAGTATTGAGTTTTTGATAAAGAAATATAAGTATTTTTTCGTAGATTATTAACACTATATTGTAAATTTTTTATGTTTCTGTTATATTTGATAAAAAATGTGTTGATATTTAGTCAACTAAAAAAATTTAAAGATTATTTTTTCTGATTATATACAAATTCATTACTTGTTAATAATTCTTATTATAAATATAAAAACTTATTATGGTTAATTTTGATCGCTGTCAATTTATAACTATTAAATAAAATTTTTATTGGTTCTTTTTTTCTTATTGTGGAACATGTATCCAATAAAGGTTAATATTAAGCAAATGATTAAACCCGAAAGAATTATAAAAACATATCTTTCATTATAATAACTTCTATCTTCCATAATATAACTTAAAGGTTCATTAGTAATTTCTGAAGTTATTTTTTTAAAATCATAATTATCATTAATACACTCAGCTTTTGATAATAGATTCTGATTATGTTTTAAATATTGTAAGGCATAGTCCATCCAATCATGTTTATAACAACTTATGTACTGATACAATTGCCCTGTACACATTTTAACAACAAATGTAGGGAATTGATCAGTTTCATTATTCCTTATAAAGCATGTATTTTCTCTAATTATTTCTTCAACACAATCCATAGTTGAGTTTGCATTATTAATTCTATCTTTATAACAGAGACGTAGAATATTGTAATATTCCAATGTAAGGTTTACCATATCATATATAAATTTTTTTTCAGAAAATGAAAAATTATCTAATAAATAAGGATTCCATTTAGTTTTTCTAAATACGCTTTTAATTTTCTTAAAATATGCATCTCTCAATAAACTACGCAATTCTCTAAAACTAAATATTGAATTATTGCTTTCTGTCATATTTCTAAAAATATCATGATTAATAATAGTGTCCCAAAAAAATACAATATAGCCTCGAATAGTTTCAAAAGACATATCTTCATCAGTAAAACTGTTTTTTAATGAAGCACAAGTCACTTCTAAAGTTAGATTTTTATTAATCATTGAACTTAATAGGTCATCCATGTATTCATCGGCTTTTATTATAGATAACATGTTTATGAAAAATTGAATAAAAATTAATAATAAATTCATTTGGGGTGCAAAATTAAAAAATTTCTAGTCAAGAAACCTTGATAAATATTCATTTTTGCTTTTAAATCTGCTTAATTTGTTTTCTGTTATTGTCCACTACAAATATTATTTAAAAAGAAATCCTGATTCAGTTAAGTAAATACATATGTCGTAAAATATCCCCATATGCTTTACACAAATTATAAAATGAGCTAATAAAGACGTGTAAGTTAATATTATGCAAATCATACAATCTTACTGATAAAGATATGATGCATGCTGGTCTTTGTACATTATCTTGTATATTAATATTTATGTCATGATAGAATAAAATGATTTAATCATTAGTTTGAAAACAAAATATATTACAATATGACAAAAACATCCCAAACTCATATTAAAGACCTAATAAGCACTAAGCACGATTTAAAATTCGCCGAGATCCTAAAAATTATTAATCATAATTTTTAAATATCCAGAATCCTTATTGACTTGATGTTAAATAAGTAATTGAGTAAAGATTGACATGATTTTCATATGTTAAATATAAATATATAAAAAATTGATACGGAGCTTTTTTATGTATTACGCGCTGAACTAAATAAAAAGTCTTTTTGTGAGTTTAGATGAATAAGCCCCGACCCTGTTAAAACCTCGGTTTAAAATTTAAAATGCAATTTTAATTAGTTAATATGTGATGAAAAAATAAATAATTGAAAACATATCCTTTGTATCTGTAGTGGGATTGTCCTTCAAGTCCAATTGTGGTGGATATATTATAGTCTTATGTTTTCTAAACCAATAGCGTCTAATTTGACAGGACCCTCTCCCCGTCGTCTGTACAGCTAGTTCAGCTATATTAGATTAATCTCTTTTCGCCGTGTCCCACTTAAAATTTCATGGTTTTCGATCAAAAAGGATAGACTCTAAATTGTTTTTTCGGCTCAATGGCCCAGGTTGTCTTCTCTGGATTACAATTTCATAGATTTGATATGCTTTCTGCGATATTAGCCAAACTTTGCCTTATATCATCACATAAAATTTAACATTGTTAGGATTCTTGATAGGTACCATTTTATATATATAAATTAATCTATATTTAGATTACATTCACAACTATTAGTAAATCGCCCTGGTTTATTATATTAACAAAAAAAGTGCAATTTTATTTTCTCTCTGGGAGACAAAAATAAGCATAAGTCATATTTTATTTTATATTTTAAATATCCCACATTCTCATGTTTTTGCTAGTCGCACTATCTTTTTTATTTTTCTCTACATATTTATAAAGAATATTATTTTATTTATATACTTAAATCTTCATGTTACAAAGTTAATACATGTAACTGCCTTGTTGTCTATTTTCTTCAATCAATTCCGTATAATCATACTTGAAAGCTAGTTGGTTCGTAGTCTTCTTATGAGATAAAAAGTATAAACATCATTCCTCTTTATCAAATATCTGTATATCCGCTTTAACAATAATTGCTTCACATCTAGCCTGGTTACACTTTGACCAACCTAGTGAAAATGTCCTCTTTTTTAAAAAAAAACTTTAAAGATTTGTAGCAATTTGAATATTGGGTTGAAGTTTTTCTTTAATCATAAAATCTGCTTTTGCAATTTAACTAAATCTTTTAAGCTTTGTATTTTTTTCAAGTACATACAACAAAAGGTGTTCCTTATTTGGAAAAAATTTTGAAGATAGACTTTAGAAATGAGCATCAATATTTATTGTAAAGAAGCTTAGCATGCGATTGTATTTAATTTGTACTTTAATATTTGGGCATTATGAAAAAAATTAGAAGTATTTTATTTTTTAAAAGACAGCACGGTTTATTTTTTAAAAAAGTATTTTTTCGAGATTTTTTTTTCTTGTGTCAATGTTATTGGGGCATATTTACGATTTCTTTCATCTGATCCTTTTTTCAAAGATTATAGAAACAAGATTCTTTTTATGTATTTTAAACTTAATTAATATCCTAGTTGTTCTTAACCACTCACCTTTTCTCGGCAGCCGGGTTCTGATCTAGTGTACATTATCAGCTACTCCAATAAATATTCTTTTATTGTAAACAAATATATGCTTTATTTACTATTACTTTTACATCTCTTTTACTTCATCTTTCATATTTTTTTATTTATGAAAATTTGCTATTTACATTTATTTTCAATGTCCATAATTATATTTATATAATCAGTTTTTAGTACACTTCATAAAAAAAACCCTGGATGTTTATCGCCTAAAATAATGTTTAACTATAGTAATTTTTTTAAAGAACAAACTAAAGTCATTTATACACTAAGAATTAGAGCAATAAAAAAGACCTAAGCAAATAAAAAATATTATTTATGAACATATATACTCAAGTATGACCTTCGTTGTAATCAACATATAAAAGGTCCTTAGTTAGGCATTTAAAATAGAATGATAATAAATAATTTCTTATAAATATCAGTAAAACAAGTCAAAAATATAAGTAAAAAACCGAAGAGAATATTCTCATTTTGTTTAGTCACAATTATATTTGGCACGATTATACTAAAAATGACTAATGTTAATTTCTAACTTCTAAATTTGTCAAAAATTAACCAATGAAACATTGTAATGTTTTTATATCCCTTTATGTGTTAATTAATTTGAAGTAATAGTCTGACTATGCAAATTTATAAAATTTAGATACTCCTTCGTAAATTTACAGGGTTTGCATTTGTTTAGTCCAACTTTTGCATTTTTATAGTCCATTTTTTAGAAAAAAAATAACAAAAAACCCAGAATTTGATATATAATAAACAATCAATAGAATTATGTGTCAAATAATATACAACCTCATTTAATTATATAAACTCGTTTTTCTGCCTTGCCATTTACAACCATCTTACCATATTAGTGTAAAATCCATTACAAGAAAGGCTACAATCATCGTTCACACTTGTTCCAAGTTCATTTCTACTGTATTATTTGAGTTTCGTATAGCACAAAACCTCGATTTTATCATATATAAAAAATTCCTCAATAGGATTAAGCTGTGGGGAATATAGAGGCAAAAAAACATAAGATATGCCTAATTCTCTTAGTTTACACAAAACTTCTCTTGAATGATGAAATTTAGCATTATTCATTATTAAAATCATTTGAGGATTTGTTTGAAAAAAATTTACAAGATTCCTTTCAATAAATTCGACGAATAAAGCTGAATTATATGCGCCCCTTTTTATTTCGTATGCTATAATATTCGATTTCGAAATCGCGCAAAGACAACTTAAATTTTGCCTCGATTTGCAGGGACTGTTTTAAATGCTTGGTACAGAACCGTTTGAAATCCGCTTTGGGAAAATAAACCCACTTTGATGTTTTAAAGGACCCCCCCTTTGAAAAAATGGCCAAATTGGCAAAACCATTTTTTGTTGAGGCAGATGAGGGTTTTAATGATGAAATGTATTTATACATGGGATATTAAGAAAAGTTTATTTTGGAAACATTTGATGCCGAATCGGCGTGCGCCTTGCTCGTTTCTGCAACTAGTAGAAATACTGCTTTTTCCTTGAGGTAATACAAGAAAATGTATAACCTGTTTCTATTATGATCTCTAATCAATGGGTAGCATATGATGCCACATTAGCCTAAGCAAAGGGATGGAGCACAGTACTAAGAATCACTCCATAAATGCTATAACTTCTAGCGATTTTAATTCACAACACCATATAATTTAGTTGGTTTTGGCTCATTTCTATAAGAGATATTCGATCTAGATATAAACAAAGAAGAATACTATGAGTACCTTTTACAGTTCCACTCGGCTTTCTAAATTCCCAAAAATCACCGGATAAATTGTCTTCTGTCATTATTTAAAATAAATCATCAAGTCCCATTTTTTAAAATTTTTTTTATTTTTCAAAGCGGGTTCCAAACGGTCATTTACCAAATGCTTTTTTGTTTTTAAAAGAAACCCCATAATGCCTTGTGGTATGAGTATTAAATCCAGTTTCATCCAAAAAAATCAAATTTTCTAAAGAATATCCCGATATTTCCATGGCATATTCAGCTCTTTTATCAATTTTGTCCTGCGAATTACGCTCTACGGGAATCAGAGATAGTCCTTTTCTCATAATATTTAGATATTTTAGCTTTCTCGAAATAGTCGACAAAGACATTGAAACGAGCTAATGTATTCAGCTCTTCTTTGATTTCGCCAAGAGTCTTGTCATTACTGCGTGCAATGATGTTTTTTAGCACTAGGTCGATAGGCTTTAGCACTCTACAAGATGAAATTTTAGAACGATTTATTAAACTTGTAGACCAAATAGATTCTCCCTCTAACATTTTCATATGGATCCTCCAAACTGTTTTATAACTTAAATTTAATGTTGTTGCAATATTTTTTAAGGTCAAGTTTTCGTTTTTTATATGTCTTTCAATCAGTTTTAAGACATCTGGAGTGACTGTAGATCTCGCTTTTCTAGGCATGAGGGTGGGGGGTTTCAAAAAAAAAGGCCATTGAGTTAAAAAAAAATGGATTATAAAAATGCAAAAGTTGGACTCAAAAAATGCAAACCCCTGTAAAATAGACTAAGGATGTAAATCACAAAAAAAAAACATATTTACTAAAAATTAGAACATTTAGTTTATTACAAACAAACGAAATACATCGATCTTTCTACGAAAAAAAAAACAAATAACCTCAATAAAGTTATGTTTATACATAAAAATTAAAAAATATAAAAAAATTATAATATTGAATGAGTAATAGTACAATTGAACTCATAAAGGAAAAAATAAAGTCACGAGTAAAAATGATTTGTAGTACAAAATTAAATTCCAAAAACACCTTTAGGTCAATTAACGAATTTGGTATTTCACTTATAAATTATTATGTTGGTGTACTTGATTTAGAACAGGAGATATTTGAGGAGATAGACTCTTTTATTAGAATGTCATTGAACGTACATAAAGGTCATTCTCAACTGGCATGCAAAGAAAGGCTATATCTTTTCCGCGATGCGCTCGGAAGAGGACTTACTAGTGCAGTGTTAAAAAGTGAAAGCATGCTACTCAAACTAAGGACGGACTTCGAACAATCGGTCAATATCTACCCCAGCAAACGAGCCATCTTAGTAAACCAAAAAAAAGAAAACTCACTTTTTTCTAATTAAAGCATACGTCAGGAAAAATATAAGCTAATAGATGTGGAACAAAAATCACAACAGAAGCTCAGTTAAATACCCTATACAACAACAAAAATAATAAAACAGAACATAAAAAGTTGTTTAGGGCAAAAGAAAATAAAATAGTTCACATTAAAAACTCATCACTAAGGCTTAAAGTAGGTAACACGAGTACTAGGACAGAAAGTAAGTTATGTGCCTCGCAAGACCGAAATATATTTAATGGATCGTTGGAAATTGCCCCCATTGCAATAAATCAGCAAAGACCGTAGATCATCTAGCTACAAGGGCGAAAAATGCTAGGACACGATTAATGAGAAGGCATAATGAAATTGTTAAATGCATCAACCTACTACTATGCGAAAAATATAAAGTTCAGCCTAAGAAGAGATTAAGAAACCCCTCAGTACAACAGATAATTGCCAACAAAGATCCGGAAATTGAATAGACACGACGGCAAAAACAGACATAAAGATCAAACATAATAAACCGGACATTGTCGTAGTAGATAAAAAGAACAAATTGATCAGAAAAATCGAAATAGGCGTTACATCACAAGAGAATCTACAGCAAGTAGAAAATGATAATTTAAGAAAGTATGATGTCCGTGCGAACGAACTGGGCCTAATATATGGTTTTAAAACAGAAATAATTCCCCACGTAATCACTTGGGACGGTATAGTGACTAAGTTTTACTAATCTTATACCCCAAGACTTGAAATCCCTAATAAGGTAGAAGCGTACATCCAGATGATCACGCCTAAGAAGGCGCTAGAAAGCATTTCCTCGGACTACCGAAGGAGAAAAGACGAAGCCGATGTGGAAAGGACCATGGGACGAGAAGCCACTTACAAGCAGGAGACGCTAACGCGGAACCTATTCTTGTTAAACTAAAAATATAAATTGCAATAAGCATACCCTAATTAAATTTATTTATATTGAATGAAATATTTTGTTAGAGATTTTATTTACACCATCTTTTGTCCAAATAAAATTTAATATTAAAAGATATTGTTAACATCTCTTAGAGCTTGTTTTAAATTAACATATGGTCCATGTTTACTTTAGCCCCTTTATCAATAAAAATACAGAATCTTTTTTTAGACTTGCTTTTTCGTAGCCAAAGTGGAAAATATACCAAAAAATTAAGTTAATTAATATAAAATAATAACTAAAATAAATAAATTCCCCTTACTCAGAAAAATTTGTTCGTCTACTAATTAATCAAGACTTATCTTTATCATTCTCTTTATAAGAAATACAATTATAAGTAAATTAAGTTGTTAAAAATGACGCTATGGACGAACTTAACAATTATATAAAGAGATGATATTTTACTTCCAAAAAATCATATCTTGTAAAATTAATGTTATATTTTACTTATTGACATGAACCGGAGTAATATTTCCGTTTTTTAAATACATTTCTAAAATATTTGTATTATATTTATATTTATTTATGTTTGATCTGTTTTTATTGTTATTCTTCATGCTCGGTGTCTTCTAACTTTTTCTGACTATTTATATTTATTTATATAACATAACGTTTTATGTCCGATCGTTAGAGATCTCCGCCTTTGACTATTCGTTCGGAGCAGTGTTTTACTGATTAAAGTTTTAACACAGTAAAACAAAGATGTCATGGTTTTGAGGACTATACACTTATGAATACTATTAAGAGGATAAACTTTGGGGTTCTCTGCATTCGTTTAATAAAATAAATGAATAGCTAGAAATGAAAAATTAACATATGAAAAAAATAATAATTACCAAACCTAGAATCTGCTTAAATTAAACAACTAAATAAAAACTGTTTAATGATTTTAAAAATTAATAATGACGACAAAATAATATCATAACACATTTCTACAGTTCAAACATCCATGAACACTGATTAAAAAAGCTTATTAAAACGAATTTACTATCATCTATTCTATATTAAATGACCAAATAGGATTTTTATTAGACCATTCTTTGCATTGTATAAATTTATATTTGTTACTTTCACATCTGTCCGCTTCGACTTTTAAGAACATAGGAAAAGAGAAAAAACATGTATTCATATCTTAAGGAGGTTAAGTAAAAATTAGGCAGAATTTTTTGTAATATTCTGCACTTGTTTTGATAAGTGCACTTACTGCCCCTCTCTAAAAACTAGCTTAACGTGTAATAATATAATATATTAGCGGCAGAGCATTTATATGAACTAAATTGTGTTAATTTTCGACTATAATTTATTTTAATATTTTACAGATTATAGGATGATTATATTTATCCGATCGGTCCTACAGTAACCTAAAACTTCCGCTCTTTTATTTTAGGTAGTCTTTTCTTGTTATGTGCAAGTCCTTTCTGCTTGTTACAAAGAGGATTTCAATAGTATTTATTTACAAATATCTTTAAATTTCAATAACATATTAACTAATACTTTTTAAGATTTACAGCAGATTTTTTATCTTTGACGCCAATAAAATCTTTTTTGGTTGTTTTTTATGACAACATAGTTTAGTTTACGTTTTTAAATAATTCTGTGTTTGAATCAATTTTGAAATTTTTTAAACATTCTAGTGTTTAAAGTTTAAGTGTTTTTTGTGTTAATATTCATTATTTCTATAAAGTTTGTTGTATTTGTGTATAAATGCTATTACTTTTATAGCTAATTAAGTTCTTATTATGTATAATTGCATTTATATTAAAAAAACAAAAATCTTTATATTTCTAGGTAAATTGTATAAAAAAAAGAGTACCGTTTAAACTTAGACTCGAAATTGCTATACATTAAATATTTATGTATACTATAGAAAAAATATTGTTTTTGAATAAGAAAACTTAAAAATTTTTAATTCTTATCAATAAGAATCTGCTTTTCCTCATCATAATTTTTCTTCCTTCTGCGACAGCATTTTATTAGTGTTTTACCGAAACAACATAGTAGTGAGACAATAAAAAATATACAGCTAAACACTGCAGACAATAATTTCCAATAAAGTTTGAAAAATCCCCCAATTGCGTTCAAAGAATCTTCTAATTTATTTTTAACATTCTCTAACTTATTCTTTTTGTTTTTATTTCCATCTTTTGGTTTTTTAGTCGTAATTTCTTTTTCATCTTTTGGTTTTTTAGTTGTAATTTCTTTTTCATCTTTTGGTTTTTCATTTGTATTTTTATTTTCATCTTTTGGTTTTTTAGTCGTAATTTCTTTTTCATCCTTTGGTTTTTTAGTAGTAGAATCTTTTTCATCTTTTGGTTTTTCATTTGTATTTTTATTTTCATCTTTTGGTTTTTTAGTCGTAATTTCTTTTTCATCCTTTGGTTTTTTAGTAGTAGAATCTTTTTCATCTTTTGGTTTTTCAGTTGTACTTTTCTTTCCATCTTTTGGTTTTTCAGTTGTATTTTTATCTTCATCTTTTGGTTTTTTAGTCGTAAAATCTTTTTCATCTTTTGGTTTTTCAGTTGTATTTTTATTTTCATCTTTTGGTCTTTTAGTCGTAAAATCTTTTTCATCTTTTGGTTTTTTATTTTTATTTTTATCTTCATCTTTACGTTTCTTACTTTTGTTAGAGTCATTATTATTACCATGTGTTTTTTGATTATTATTTCCTGCGCCTCCTTTGTGTGGTTGTAGGACATTCGAATTTTTTATACTAGAACCTATACCAGAAGCAACATCAGAGGCAGTATCTAATCCTTCAATTATTCCTTTGCCGATTTTAATGCCATTATTAATACGCCCAGTAAATTTACCTATGCCTTTTTTAACTAAAGCTCCTCCTCCTTCTACAGCTATATCTTCCAAAACACCTGTCGCACCAGAAACTACGTCACCAATTCCACCAATGACTTTTGAAACCAGGCCTGGCCCATTTGATCCAGGTGTATTAGGAGGATATTCATTATTATAATTTGGATATGGCATATAATTACCGTCAAATTGGGCATTGTATCTGTCTTTTTCTTCATTATAGTTTTTTGCATTCTTATCTATTGTATTCGTTTCAGTTGTGATTGTATTTGATGTCATTGTAGTGACATCATTGTTAGGATTATCACTATTAGTATTATTCGTATTTTCATATGGTATTGATGCAGTAGACGAAACAGTAGTATCATACTTTAAGGTGGTCATATTAACTTCTGTGGTGGTTTTATCATAAGAACTATTACTTGTTTCAATGGGAGAATGAATTTCTGTAGTGGTTTCCTCATCTATATTTTTTATTGTAGTAGTACTCAAATCCTCTTTTTGTGTAGTAGTGTATCCCGAATTTACTATTGTGCTAGATGTAGACTTGACTTCACTTTCAGTTGTGCCATAATTATTTTTATCAGCATTATTAGAATTGTCGAAAATTTCATCTTGAAATTCAATTGGTAATTCTGTTTCTCTGTTATTATCGTACTTCGAATTATAAATTATCTCATAAAAATTATCATTTATAATTGATGAGTATCTAGAAGAGGGTTGGACTTCATTATATAAATCATATTTTACATTTTTCTCACTAGGCAATATATTATATTCATTCAACGAGGGACAAATATAATTTAATAAAGAAAGTCCAGAAGCTGCAACGTATATTAATTTTTTGAAATTAGGTTTATGTTTTTTAGCATCATTGGTATAATAAAATTTATCATCAAAATCATCAACAAGCTTATGCAATTTCGCCACAATTTTTTTGTATTTTATGCCATTATACACATTTTCTATTTTATCTTTTTCATTGGCTGAATATTGTAGATCGATGCATTTATCTATATCTGACCATAAATGTTTATATTCATATGGTGTTAAAAATAATTTCTGAAATTTTTTGCTGGATAACATGAATATAAGCTCAGCACTTTCGCTTACAAATTTTCGAAAAAATTTATGACACTTACTTTTAGCATATGGGTGTAATTCTTCACTGCATGCATAATTCCTTACTGATTCATAAAAAATATCTCCCATCTCTTCAAGGGATAAATAAGAATTTTTGTTGAAAGGAGAAATCTTTCGCATCCTATCATAAAATTCTATTCTCTCGTTAAATAATTGTAACAATTTATCACAGACATTTTTAAGTTGAGTAAAATCGATGTCTTTTATATATTTATTGTTCAATTCTTCATACGTGCTTATAATTTCGTTATCCTCATTTTGTAAATTATAATCTGGTGTTAATTTAGAACTATGAATAGTCTTTTCGATGGTATTGTCTAGACCAGTGTCTGAAAACACAGAATATCTTGGAGTTTCAATATCATTTTTTTCTGGAAAATTGCTTAAATACGTATTATCATAATTCGTTATTATTTGATTATTTTGTTCCCTAGTATAGATTGTACATTTCAAAAAACTAAATAAGGTGATCGATATTGCAAAAATTTTTTTTATCATGGGGTAAATTGGAAAAAAAATATTTATACCTTTATGTCATATATCATAATGTATTTTTTTTTCATGTTTATAAATGATAAAGCCTAATAATATTATTTTATCTGCAAAAAAGAAATTCATTGTTATATTACTTTTTTTATAATTTTTTGAAAGATGTCAATTTATTTAATGTTTAATGAAAGCTGTTTTGTAAAAAATATACAACATAAACTTGAAACATAAAAAATAATATTTACAATTTTCTTTCAGTTTACAGTATTAATGATTTATGGTTATTGATTTTGTAAGATACATTTATAACTTTGATTTTGAAACTGAAATTGAATAAAACATAGATTTTTATTAAATTATTCATTTTTAGCAATATTTTTGTCAAATAAGTTTCTAATATGAGAAATTTTAAAAATTTAAGTCTTCTAGATCGCATTTTGTAGAAAAAACTATTACGAATGGCCTTAATACTTAATTTTAATTTGTGAAAATGTTTTTAAATTAGTAAAAGTTTTATTAACTTGACAGATCTCGAAATACATGTCAATTATAAAAAAATGCCTTTCATATAATTCGAAAAAAAATCAAATATGTGGAAATGAATTTATTGTATTATAAAACCAACTCTTTAAAGTAAAAGTGTCAGACTTATTATGCATCAATTATGAAGCTTGTTATTGTTGGAGGAGAATTTTTTTTAAATAAATATATATACAAGGTCTTGGGTTAAAGGACAGTCTGGTGGCCAAAAATCCATTATAAGGAATTTTTAAAAAAATCACCCCAAAAATGAAAAGTCCAAGGGAAAAAAATAAAAACTTAAAAATCATTTTAATAATTTTATCAAACAAATCCCCTTTAAAATTTATTCTAAGCATAAATCTTACCAGGGAACTCTTTATTAATTTTTTTGTTCTATGCCTTATGGAAATTTCACTTTTAACAGCGCTCCAATTACCTTCGATAGTATTAGTATGGCATGAATTATTTTTATTAACAAATTCTTTTGAATGATTAACCGTCTTATGTTGTTGAAAATTGAACACAACCTAGAATATGAAGAGAAGCAATCACTATGTATGATAGATTCTGGGTGAACATATTTAATTAAAAGTTCTTCTAGTGTAGTTGCTCTTCTATTATCAACAGGAACAAACACAATTTTCCTTTGAGGTGTTCTTTCTACCATTCCGAAAATCCAAACTCCTTCTACCTTATGGCCTCTATGGTATTTTACTTTACCAAACTTACTTTCATCTATTTCCACAACAATCTTAGGTCCTCCTATTATACCTGTTTCAACGTAAACAGAATTTTCGATGGAATTTACTGTTAAAGAAATGATTTTTCTTACACTTTTAATGCTAATTCCAAGAAATTCCGCAATAGCTTTATACTTTACATTAACAGACCATAATTTAATAATTAATAACATATATTAATTCCAAGCTTGTTATTGTAGAATGGAGTGTTTTTTTTTAATAAAGACCATTTACTTCTACAATTAGACCAAGTACATCGAAAAATAAAATTTTCATAAATTTTTTAATTATAGAACTACATTTTATACATGATTTGCTTGTTTTTTCATTATATTTTAAAAAAATTTCAAAAGGGTTTTCCTCTTGACTTTTCATTTTTGGGGTGATTTTTTTAAAAATTCCTTTTAAGGAATTTTTGGCCACCAGACTGCCATAGCTCCCAAGGTCTTGGTCTTTGGAACAGGTGCTCTAAGCCCAGTGGTAGAAGATGATGTTTCCATTGAGCAATGGCTGTGTTCGATTCCTAGGGCACCAAAATTGTTTCTACTTTCTGTGATGCAGTTGGAACAACTTAGATGAAGAAAATGTCTACGATGACCATTAAGTTAATTCAACACAAAATTGTGTGTGTTTAGCCACAAGGGGATTAGCATCTAGTGTAGAAACGCACCTCAAAGCCAAAAAGCAGTATCACCCTTTGGTGACTTGATGATACATAAAAGTATCTAATGGATCCGGCCTAGTTTGAGCCCATAGCTGGTGCACTCTAGAGTGGAATCCTAGAGCTAACTAAGAGACTAGACGAAGTAGGGTAATAGAAGGTCTCGTGGACCCTATCCTACAAGATTCTGTAGCACGGTGGCCGAAACTAGTGAGAGACTGGTGGTCAACGCAGCCCAATAAAAACGCCGGCCTGGGGTTGTGGTCGTGTAAAAGGAGCCGTGTGTGCAATACGGATGATTGTAGGGACCTTTGAGTCAGTACGATGATGTCTCTCCTCGGGTTATAGATAACCATGCTCGTTAAGTATATCCGCTGTGAGGTCACTCTGGACGCGATTTGAGGTATAAATGGAAAGTGTTCTCCAGGAGCCAAAGTCCAATGGATACGGCGGAGCTTGCTGCACCGGCAAGTTGTATGGAGGGAGTTTTAGTGAGTAAGAATCTAACAGTACCAGATGGACGAGGATCACGCCCAAATTCTCTAGTCACTATGTAAGATTTCTCCCTGCCTCTTACTTGCAAGGGAAAAAAATGGTCTTTGAACCACTGTGCTAAAAGGGGGATTTTTGCAAATTTGTCATTTTTCCCCCAAAATTGAACGTTATGATGAGGGGCTCGAAAATATTTACTATAGCAATCGAAAACAAAGCTGTAAGTGACAAAAATGTAATAGGATTGTTAAACAACTTTAAAAAGAAATTTGTAGTTATATGTGTTTGGAAAGCTTGTAGAATTAAAGGGTCATTATCAAAAGACCATCCATCCTATCATAAAATACAAGTATTTTAGACAATTCTCAGCAATAAAACTATGGTTTTGTAAAGTTTAACGGATCCTAAAAAGTTGATTTTCGGGTATTAGCCATAGATATATTAAACGTAAAATAAAAAACAATTTTTTGTTGGAAAACAAAGTTTACAATTTAACTGTTTAAATAGATGGACAAAGAAAAGTAGTAGAAATAGAAAAAAGCAAATTTGGTAAATTAAATACCACAGAAAACATTGTATCGATCATCTGGAAATTGGGGTTGTATAAAGAACCGCCTCAAGAAAGATAATAATATTTTAGTACATAATGACAAAGCTAACACTTGGAAGAACTAATTAAAATTATACATACTGTAAATTAATAATACACAGTGACTGCGGTAAGTCCTACAAAAACAAAAAAATTAGTTGACTGTTCATACACTTCTAAAATACACTTAAATTTGTAAGCAATTCCAATAGCTGTTATTCTTACAATATTATAGGGAATTGAAGCGAAGAAAAAAACGAGCCTCGGCAAGACATAGAACTCTGATTACTGGTTCATTAATAAAATTTATACCAAGAACGAACTTAAAAAGTGATTTATTAACAAAATTATTAGATTTTTTTTTCTTCCTATTTGCCGTTTTGACTTTCCAAAAAAATATTTATAGTCTTAAAACTCCCCAAGTGGCCCTTTTAACCAAAAGTTCTCGTTCAGACCGCGTTACCAACTTTGGCTAATGTCGGCTTTAGGAGAAAATTTTCGATATAGGTTTTTTTTTGTTTTTTTGCCCCTTTTTTTCAAAAATGGAGGAGAAAATTCAAACAAGAGAGCAATTAGAAAACATATATAATGCATTAATAACCAAAAATAAAATAAAGAATTGTGAATTATGTGATGCTTAGATGATAATAAAGAATAAACAAAAACTTATCTTGAAGTGTAAATGGAGTACTTGTAAAAAAACAGTTTCAATATGCAAAGGTACTTTATTCCAAGATTCTAGACTTAACCATATTACAGTATTACAAATATTTAATATGTGGATTCTAGGATATCCTCGAAAATCTATTTGTCAAATTTTGGGTTGTTCAGCGGAATTTGTGTCTTTTTTACTAAAAAAGTTAAAAGAAATGGATTTTTATGAAAAATATTTATCTAGTATTGGCGTTATAAGCGGTGAAAACACAGTAGTGGAAATCGATGAGACGAAGATTGGCAAGAATAAGAATAATAGAGGTAGAATTATGAAAGGTTTCTGGTGTTTTGGTATGGTCGAACGTACCATACACCGCCGAATTATATTTATATATATTAAGAAAAGAGACCAAATAACGCTAACTAATCTTTTGTTAAAATATGTAGACAGAAATAGTATAATTTATAGCGATATGTGGAGAGCCTACCGTAATTTAGGCTTTATATTTAACCAACATCTAATGGTAAATCATTCTCTACACTTTAGAGACCCACTTACTGGAGTTCATACCAATACCATAGAAGTTAATTGGCGATCTTTAAAAAATTCTATACCAAATAGAAATAGATCAGTTCGGAGTGCAAAACTTTATTTATTCAGGTATATGCTTCAAAGAAATTCTTCTAGTTTTGTGTTTGAAGCATTAATAAATTTTTTGTTTTAATTTTTATTTTTGTTTCTTCCTCCACATTTTTTCTCCTCCATTTTTGAAAAAAAGGGGCAAAAAAACAAAAAAAAACCTATATCGAAAATTTTCTCCTAAAGCCGACATTAGCCCCAACTTTTTATAATAAACAAAAAGTAGAAAATAACCTAAATTTTGCTTGGCGAAAAAGAAGCATACTAGTCGTAATGGTTAATTCAAATCTTTTATTTGATCATTATATGTTCTTTTGCTTTACAAAGTCTTCAACCCAAAAATTGTTATACTTAAATATAAAACTAACATCTAATTGTTCTATTAGTTACATATAATTTATAGAAGATAGGAACAAATATATGCTCATGCAAATGAGTGGCGCTAACAAGAATAGGAATTTTATATACGACCTTGGCATTCAACGAGTTGAACTTTTTTTCAATGCTTCTTATTAACTGTTATATAAAGACAACAATATTAGTGTATATAAAATATATATAATGTTTACGAATATAGATGTATAAACTAAGCTTTTTATTGTGTTTATCCCCCGTGTATTGTATTAATAAGTGTAATAAAAGACAACCCACTTAGATCAGAGTCATAACACCCAGATAATTCCCAGTCACTGTCGTCTAATAGACACAATACACCATCCTTAATAGTCCCGTCGTTATTTGTATACTCTGTAGTTATATCAGAATATATCTTGAGGAAGATACTTTTGATATTATTTTCGGTCTCAATATTGTAGTCTTTGTCATTGAGAGATGGATCAGCACTGCCACTGAATCTTACTATCATAATAAGAGGGTAAGAGAAGAATAAAAGATAAAATAAATATTTAAATTATTTGTGAATTACTATTCTTAAGTTTTAAGTACTGCTTAAAACATCAACCATGTAAAATGGGATTGTTTCAAGATTCCTTTTGTAGCCTCGCTCCTGAGACTCCCATGGTAATCCAGCGTGAGCAAGAAAGGAGTTCTTTAAAATCATCGGCTGATATGATCAAGAGTTTAGAGATCACCATTGTAACCAAAAAATAAAAAATAAATTATCTATATTTATTAGAGATTCTTATTCACAAGCTTAACTTTTATATTTCATGCATAAACTGTTATTAGAAAGCAATTGTTTAATTTATTTACTGAAGATATAGTCCACATGTCAAGCGTAGATGCCACATGTCAATGTCTTTTGATAAATAATTAGATGATATTTGGCATGATATACTAAAGATAAACTTGAATAATCATCTTTTCGCGTAATCTTTGAGCTCAAAATCACGTCTGCTTGAATATGAAAAAAAATCGACGATGGCGAGATTCGAACTCGCGCTCCCAGAAGGAACTAGATTAGCAATCTAGCGCGTTAACCACTTTGCTACACCGTCAAAATATACAAAAACTATAAAATATAATACCGATAAAATAGAAGCACGTGAAAAAAATTTTAAAAATTTTAGTGGCAACGTAACAATATAAAAGAATAAAATTGAACCTTTTATTCCTCTCTTTTTTTAAGACGGGATTTTCTTCTTTTTCTTTTGGTTTCGAATCCATTGCTTTTTTTCTTTCTTCCTTTAACTTCAACACCTTTGCTTTTTCTTCTTCTTCCTTTGGCTTTGAGCCTTGCTTTTTCTTCTTCTTCCTTTAACTTCAACTCCAGGGCTTTTTTCTCGATTTCCTTTTCATAAAATTCAATTGAAGAAGGCTTCTCAACATTCAATGATACCATATGCCCAAATCTAAACAAAGACTTAACTTCTTTTCCTTTTTTCTTAAAATCAAAATAATAAAAACTTTTAGCTTCATTGGGCACTATAATGTCACTTATATATTCTTGTCCTGGTTGGTAATATGCATTTTTAGACACATCTATACAGTACCCTATAATTACATTAGTATTAAATACAAAGTCGTCTTTATGTATTCTAGAACATAAAAAATACTTAGAAGAAGAGAACATTGATTTATAGCCATCATCTTTATGGTTAGACAAAGCAGATATCAAATTACCGAAGTCTTCTACATTTAAGATAGAAAAATTTTCGACATTGTCAAATTTAGGAGCAAAAGACATTGTTACGCCGAACCATTCGTCTTTATCGATAATCATGTCCAAACCTATATAAAGATCGATGTAAATGTTTTTAAAGTTATTGATAAACAAGACATGAGACAGTAGAGGATTAAAAAAAAGTAGGAAGATCATATTTGGGGAGAAAATAATAAAAATTTTAAATATAAATTTGTTGAACTTTTTTCTTAAAATTGATTCGTTGTCTATATATGAAAAAAAAAGAAAATTGTCAGAATTCGTAGAACTTAATAATAACAACTATTCGTAAAATTTTATCGAAGGTCCTAGCACCAAAAAAAAAGAAAAAAAAATTGTCGCGGTATAAAATATTTTAGCTTATTAAAAAGAAATATGTATGTTTTAATATAAAATTAGTTATAAAAATACACAAAACTCATTTTTTAACTGGCATATGCCATTATAGATTTTTAGCCACGCGGAATAAACTAGTAATATTTCTAAGGAAGCGATGAAATTGATCATGTGGAGAGTGTAAATTGACTTATAAAGACGTATTATGCCTTGTATATAAGATACTTGGCGATATACTTATACTAAGCGAAATTTTAAAAACACGCCTCATCCAGATAATTTCTATAAAAAATTGTATTAGTATAGTGCAAAAAAATTTCACTTTCAACGGGACGACCAATTGACTTCGAATGTATTCTTCTATAAAATATAATAACAAAATTAGATTATAATCCTAAAATTAACACGTAGTTGTATCTGTAAATTAAGACTTATAGATTAGAATTATAAAAAAAACATTGCAAGAATTATGGCACTTGACTATTTTTAGGTCTTTCCCTTCACTACAATGTAATGTATGTGTTTTCTGCTAGAATATTTTTTTTTAACATATGTCTCTTTCTCTATTTTTACAATGTCTTATGACCAATATTTTTTTAATGAATAATCATTTGTCAACCTCCTTTATATTATTTTTATAATTTATAATTACACTTCTAAATGTTAAAAACTACCATCGAAACTATTTGTAAATCCAAATCAATAGTAGGCATTGGCACAGGCAGAACTGTAGAATCCATTCTCCCATACCTAAATCCAAATCTTCAATATGTTTCATCAAGCCACCAAACCACAAGAAGCTTGCTCAATTATTCTATTCATTGTTATCCACTTGAATCAATAGACCATTTAGACTTGTACATAGACGGATGTGATTATTTTGACAAAAAAGGAAATATGATAAAGGGTAAAGGCGGGTCACTAACAACAGAGAAGTTGATGTGTACAATGGCCGACGAAGTACTAATAATAGTACAGAACTATAAATATAGAGAATGTTTTGAGGACTGTTATGTGCCTATAGAAATATTGCCAGGAAGTGTTAAATATATAGAAAAAATATTGAAGAAAAAAAATGTAAAATATGAGTTGAGACGTGGTGAGAATAAATTCGGGCCTGTTATAACCGATTTGGGGAATTTTATTGTTGACGTGGTGTTTGATGAAAAATTTTTAAATGAGTGTAGAGAAATATGTGGAGTGGTTGAGCATGGATATTTTGCGGTTGATGATTATAATATTAAAGTGAAGACTTTTGAGGAATGAAGTGTAAACATGACAAAACCTTTAAAAATGCAGAATGTAAAATTAAATATGTAAATAAAAATTTAAGTGAAAAGTAAATGGGGTTTCTTGTAAACTTATAGTATTTTAGCAATTATTATTGACTGGACTAATTAAATTATTGTAATAAGTTGCCAGATTTATTTGTAAAAAAGAATAATACGATTGAAATATTAAGATCACAAATTTGTTATAATAAAAAATTCATATTTTTCAGTTCAAGTATATTTAATTTTGAAAAAATGAGCTCCAATGGTCAAGTGGTATGACAACAGCTTCCCAAGCTGTTAGCCCGGGTTCGATTCCCGGTTGGTGCATTTTTATATTATTACGCGACAGCTTAACTCAGTAAAGAAAAAAAATTATTGTCTTCAGCGAGGAAATTAACTACTAGGCTTACGCCTCTCCGGCCGAAAATTGATATATAACATTAATAATAGCAATTTAATTTTAGATATTCATAACAAGAAACGGAAAATTCTGTCTATAAACATTATGTATAATAAAAAATGCAATATTCAAAGAAACAAACAAAGTTAAGCTAAAACAAATTTAGAAGTATTATGATGTCTAAAAAATGCATCATATTTACTTAATAGAAATAACGACACAATAGTAGAGGAAATTTTATATTTTCATGTTATATTTTTTCTGTTGTAGCGCATTAAAAAGCTAGCCAATCAACATTCGGCAAATGCGCTTTGATTGGTTACTAAAGCTATCTAATTGTTTCCAAAAAGGGTATGACCCCCAATAAAACATATGATATATATTATAGCATTCGGTGATTAGTAATCAATATAAAAAAATATTTTTTTAAAATTTATGAGAGGCCTTGATTCCCACAAGAATATAAATTATTCTTTTTTTATGCATTTGAGCTCTTTTAAAAAGTAATCGTTATACGAAAAATAAGCTTATTAAATTTGTAGGTTTACTAGTTTATGTTAAAAAATTGTTCAATTTGAACAATTAGGACATTTTTATAATAAAAGATATGCAATTGAAAGAGTTGTGGTTATTGTCAGTTCAATTTTAACCAATAATTTCATAAAGAACTAATTTAGTTCTTTAAAAACAGTTTTTTTGTTTTTTATTGCCCCTCGGAAGGAATAAATAATAAAATTTTCAATAATGTATATAAATTCAACTGTTTTTTAAACAATCGAATATTATAATATGCAATTAAAATTAAGTTTACAATTAATTTTTAATCCAATATATATATATGTCGTAAATAATATAATTAATTATTGATCGGCTTCATTTATTTTAAAAATTCACTTTAACTTAAAAAATTAACGGCTTTTTTAATTTTTTATAAGAATGCCCTCAATAATGTCAGAAATTGAAAAAGATATTGACAAACTCTTAGAAAATTTTAAACCAGAAGTTGTCAACTCTTTATACAATTTTATTGATGATTTAGATGACCCAAGAAGTGTTTGTGTTAAATTATTAAAACATCATAAAGGAAATATAGAAGTTAGCAAATTTCTGTACTATGTCATAGTAAATTACGATTTAGATTTTCCAGACTTCTATAAAATTACACTTGAAAACATAACAGTAGACACTTTACCTTCTAATACTGTTTTTTTAATTGAAATTATTGACAGTGATGTTAGTATTACTTTAATACAAGAATTTATATCCCATATTGTAAATCTAATACTGGAAATTGATACAACTTCTCTTATTAATATTTTAGATATATTAGTTAATGTTTTCAAAAAAAACAAATCATTAAAAAAAGACTATCCACAATTTTATATTTTAGAACGAAGCATTTTACCAATTAGAGAAAAAATAAAAAAAATTTTAAACTGATTTTTTGTTTATTAAAAATTTTTGTATAACTTTTTCCATGGGTTTGTTACTATATTTTTCTACATAGCTCATAACTTCTTGTAAATTGGTACAGCTAATATTTTGACCAAATCTGTCCAATAAATTTCTAATGTAGGCTTTACTATACGGAATATATTTATATTCTTTAAACCATTTACTTTTTATTTTAGGGGAATATTTCTCTACGTCGCTAAACGTTATGGGATATGAAGAGTCTCTTAACACTTTATAAGTACAAAGAAGAAGTTTATCTTTCATACTATGTCTAAATGAAAAAGCTTTGGTGTTATATTCGTGTAATATATTCGGCTTAAATTCTGATATGTTAAAAGTATGGAGAAGTTTATTAAGTAAATAAATATGTTTCTGAGATTTTGTGTGATGATTTACAGGTGTGTAGGAATCGACTAAATTTAGAGTGGTGATTTGTATACCACAATTAATACAAAAACCGTCTTCAGTTTGAAGATGACTGCACATGGAGGGTAAAAAAAAATAATAGTAAATTATTGTCACCGCTCGGAGCGGACGCCGGGGAAGTTGCTTACTTTAGAAGGGCAAAAAATTAAAAAAAATCCGTTTGCAGTAGAGGCCAGGCAAATGCTTACTTGAGAAGAATAAAATATTTTTTAAAAACTTTGGTATTTATTTGTGATTTGCATATAAAATTTCTGCAATTTGAAGGGTATGAAGATAAAACTGAACAACAATGAAAGACAAGAAGGGGTTGTCTTCTTAAAGATTGGTATTGTTCCAACGAGGTTGGTAGAAAAAACAAAAAGAGACGCTACAAGAAAAAGCTATAAAGTTTATCCCTTTTGGGGATGTGATTAATGGTACCACAAAGCTCACGATGAGATTTAAAGTATGTCTATATAGATCATTACGATTCCTTAACCCAAAACGAGCAACGCTTCAAAATTTATTTACGTCTCAAATGGGCATCCGGGACAGGACAGATTGTTTTAATTATTACAAACAAAAGTCTACGACGCAACCCAAAAAGATATCGAGTGAGTTTTGAATAGCTGTGATATATGTCAATGAAAGAGAAATCTAGTAACTAGACCAGTTATTAGACCAATTGTAGCAAAGTATCAATGGGAAAGATATGTTGCAGACTTGATTGATCTCCGGCTATATCACGAACCCAATGAAGGATTCTAATGGTTATTGAATATTGGAGATTTTTTTACCAAATATTGTTGGACGGTACCACTGCTTAACAAAACAGGTATCAGTGTGGGGATTGCTTGGAAATGTTGTTTAGAACGTTTAATCCTTGTTATATACTTCATACCGATAACGGCGGAGAATTATAAATCTGGTAATCGTTGTTTATGTCAAAAATATGAAATAAGACACGTAAAGAAGAGAGCTAGATGGACATGGATACATGGACAGATAGAACGACGCCATCAAACAATAAAGTGGATGATTTTATCTACTCTCGGGACAAAAAATATTTTGGCTCAATGGACCAAGGTAAGAGAAGAAGTTACCTGGTCGTATAATAATTAAAGACACTCTACTACAAATCAAACATTATTCTCTCCAATAATTGATAGATCTATTAGGGACAATATGAACGTCTCTAGAATCACAGGGTTTCTAGATTCGATAAATAAGAAAATCACGAACAAGAATGTGAGGACGAAAAATATGCCAAATAAAGTTTATCAGATGTTCTAGATTGCAATATTAATGAAAAAACAACAAAGGTATGCTCCGAATAACACAAACTTTTTTTTAATTGAAAGATATCATGATGCAGCTAGAATTCATACACAAATTCCTGCAGATAGAATAGTACAAAGAAGTATGTAGAAAAATGATTTTTTAGAATTTCAAATAGGGGATAGAGTCCTTATAAGACCTTATTTGGACAACAACGACAATACAAGAAGACATTCTCTGTATGAACGTTTAGATGCAGAAGTCTATATTGTAAAAGATATAATACAATTTAATTAATTAAAATTATGCAGAGAAGATAATAATGGGATTACTATAAAAGAAATAAACATTAGAGATTTAAGGTTGCATGGTAATATTAAAGTAACAAAAGCTTTGTTTTTTTGCTTTTTTCATTATTCCCTTTCATTATTAAAAAAAAAAATTTACCCCTCAAAAAATCGAGACAAAATTTGGGCGGTCATTTAAATCGAACATTTATTTGTTCTTATTTTCTGATTGGCTCCTCACTGAAATTTTTTTTTTTTCATTTTTTACCCGTGGCATCCGCTCCAAACTGTACAATTATTACAAAATACCAAAATTATCAATATTTAGAAACATTTTGAGCAACATTTTAAATTGTTATTATAAAAATTTCATAATTTAATTTTTTTAATAAATTAGCATATGATTATTCGTTTTAAAAACGGAGCAAGGTAAATGTTTACATTGTCAATTGTTTCACAAGTATTTTGCATCTCCTCTTTTGAAAATAATTAATAATGGCTTAGTAACCAATCAAATTGTCCAATTTTCTAAAGATGATTGATTAGTTTTTAGAGGTTACGACATAAATATCTTGGAAATATCTCTTCTTCTTAATCTTAATAGCTTTGTAAAAGGTTTTTTTAAAGGAACATTTATGGTTTTAGAAAAGACGGGTTGTACTTTTAGAGTAAATACCCAATGATAAAATGATTTAAAAAAGTATAAATAATATGAAATGATTGTAAATTCTTTTAGGCCAATTAAATACACATTTTTGGAATTTTTAATGTTAAAACGTTGTTAGAAATTTTTCTGGGTGATTAAACATTTATAAACGATTTTAATACTGTTTTTGAATCTATTCTACAAAAACAAAGATTGATAAAAAAGTGTTAGCACTTAGTATACGCAATCATAATTATCAATTTCTATGATTTTACTTTTTATTGTCAAGTTTCTTGAAGTTTTATTTTTAATGTTTAAAATTTCTCGCCTGCGTTGTTTGATTTTATATTCCGTTGTGCCCTTTTTAAAAACTTTCTTTTAAAATGCCTATTTATTTATTGCAAGAAGAGGTAGGGGAAAGACTTTATATAGATCGAGAGATTTGTGTTGATCCTATTCCAACCGGTTTTGTAGATTCTTACTCACTAAAATTTACTCTATGAGCTTTCTGTGCAGTAAGATTCGCCATATTGATATGACTTTTGCTCTAGGAGAATTTTTTTCAATCTTTATCTTAAATCGTCTAGATATATCTCACAACAGATAGCTTAATGGAAGTTGTTTGAATACCCCGAGGAAATACATCATTGCACTAGCCTAATTGTCCCTACAATCGTCGGCATCGCACACACGCTCCTCTCACCATCACATAAACAATGTGACATTTTATTTTACTGCGTTTACCACTAGTCTCCCACATGTCTCGCCACATATAAAATCCCAAGAAAAATTAGATCCTCCGTTGTACCAGATCTTCGGAAAACGGCCAAGACTTTATTAAAGACGAAAAATGACTTTAAAAAATCTAGTATGGGAAGCCTTTGCACACAAATTTATCAGCCAACAAAAAAACCGAGAATTCAATATTTAAGGAAATACAAATAATTGTTTTATCTAGGTTGCTGCAACACTCAGACCTTATAAGCCGGAGGGCTTGATAATTTAAAATTTTGTAGATACTACAATGATGTTATATCATAGACATTGCTCTTTATATGCAATAAAAGGCTGGTGATTATTGTTCTATACTTTCAAAAAGCAAAAAACAAAGGATTTGGGGAATTACATGAAAAGTTCTTACAAAAAAAATCCAAAAGACAATATTAATCAGCGCATCATTATACATCTAATATTATAGTATAAACAGCTATAAACCTAATTTACTTTGACGATCTCACCAAAAGCCTTTGACAAAATATTGTGAATATTCACCTAGATTAATTAATGCTATTAAACAGGTTCCAACACATTGAGGCCGCAACCCAAATTGCATGTGTGTTAGATCAAAGGGCCATCGTCGTCTATGGAATGTTGAGAAGTTCATACAACTTTAAATTTTTGTTAGAATTATCCATAATGAATTTACAGACTATCTCCGACAATCTTTATAAAGTATTTTTCGTAAATAAATTAAAATCCACATTTGAAAGTAGTTTTATAATAACTAGGAGAGCTTTGGATTGCCCATGAATTCTATACTAACTATTTCTTAAATAAAGTTAAATAAAAAAAAATTTATGATGAATGCTTTATTTGGCGCTACTAAATTATCTCGGCCAAGGGGTGAAAATAGGGGTAAAAAAAAATATATAATTCGTTCAAATTCCAAGGGGAACTTTTTCTTGGCCGAGATAATTGAATAAAGGTGAAAATGAAAAAAAGGGTTAAAATCCGCCCTAAACATGGAAAGACTTATTGACGAGCTAACAAGCTTAGACTTCTCCTACGAAATATTCCAAAACGACGAAAGAGTATTGGATTTTTTCACAAGACATAATATTTTTCAAAGTTCTCTTATTTGTGATAAGTGTGGTAGTGCTAATCGCTTGCAAACCGAGAGAAAAGCACTAGACGGGAAAGTTTTCCTATGTGTCAACACATCATGTAGGAGAAGGATATCCATAAGGAAGGGCTCAAAGTTAAAAAATAAGAATTGATGCAAACAAAGTTTTAAAAGGAATACATTGCTGGATTTTTAACGCCAGCAGCTATCACGCAGTAAATTTATGTCAAATATCTGAGCCAACCTACATAAAACTAAAAAACATAAATGATGAACTGATTAGGGAAAGAGAACAAGAGGAAAAACAGATTGGCGGTGATGGCTCGAAGTACAATTCGACGAAACTGCTATCTGTTCTGGGTTAATAATCGAGAACCCATCAAGTGTAGATGATGATATTCCTAGAATACAATGGATTTTAGGCGGCGTAGAGAAGGATAATTTCAGAAATTTTGTTTTAAAAATAATTCCAAACAGAAAAAAAGAAACAATATTTGAATTTTTTAAACAATATTTTAGGGCGGGTTCTATAATAGTAACAGATGAATATCCTTCGTATCCATGGGCAGTGCGTTAATTTGGGTCAGTTTACTACGTTGTTAATCACAGTGAAGGGTTTAGCACACAGGGACGAACAAACACTAATCAGATTGAAAACCTGTGGTCTCATTTGAAGCAGCAATATCGAGCACGAGGTGGTGTAAATAAAAAGAGAATCCAAATATTTTAAAATGAATTCGTATGGACAAAAAGAAATATAAATAATTATGACCCTAAACTTCTCCTTTTAGCCTGCTTTAAGATAATTACTTTTTATACATCTTCCAATCAAAATTTTAATCAATATTTTAAATTTTAATTCAGATTTTTTCTATTTTTTTTTAAAAATTTTCTATCTACCAACTTTTTATTTTTTTTACCCCTCTTTTGAAAAGTGGCCGAGATAATTTAGTAGCGCCCTTTATTTGATTATATATATATTGTCAATGTGCTTATTTTTATTCCCATCCCTCTTTTGGAAGTGTTTTACGGGTTTGTATTTTTAGTCCAACTTTTGCATATTAATAGTCCATTTTTTGCTAATTATAAAAAACCGGAATTTAATTTATAACGAACCATCAATATAAATATGTGTAAAATATATACAATCTCATTAAATTATATAAATTCATGTTTCGCCTTGCCATTTCTAGCATCATACCATAAAAGTGTTGAATCAATTACACGATAAGCATAAATCATTTTCTGGAATTTGTTCTAAATCTGTTTCTACTGTATTATTAAAATTTGTATAGCACAAAATCTCAATTTTATCTTAGAAAAAAACTTTTAATATTATTCAGATGTGATAAATATGGAGGCAAAAAAACGTAAGAAATACCCAATTCTCTTAGTTATCCTAAAACATCTCTTGAATGATAAAAATTTGCAACCTGGTGTGACTGTTGCTCTAGCTTCACTAGGCATATAAAAAGGTTTTTATTTTCAAAAAGTGTACTATAAAAATGCAAAGTTGAGCTATAAAAATGCAAAGTTGAGCTATAAAAATGTAAAAGTAGGGCTATATAAATATAAAGTTGGGCTATAAAAAATGGAAAAGTTAAACTAAAAAAATGTAACCCCCTGTAAATACCATCGAATTTTTTTTTCGAAGCTCAGATCAAGATTTTCATCTTTTCATTTATAAAAAATACAATTGAAACAAGTCTTGAGAATATTTAAAGTTTAAATTAAAGCCGTCAGTATCCCTGGTTATAGATATATGATAAGCTGACTAGAAAAGGCAAGAGCAAGCGATGACTTCCATTAAATTTTTTTAGTTGATATAAAATTCTAATATTATGGCAATATAGAAATTAAAACATGGTACAATAACGATTAAATCCTGTGTAACATAAAAAGACTAAAATAAATAGATCGAGAATTTCAAAATATCAAAAAGAAGGTCGGGAAATCTAATTAAAACCTTTTATAATACAGTAAATATATGATATTTTGTAGAAAAATTTACAATAAAGAAACCCCTAGAAAATATCTGAAACATTGTTATCATTTTGTAACGGTTTTCTTAGACAATGTTTACTATTATTTACAAAACAACCCAAACATTTAGTTCGGAAATTACAAAACTACGAAAGGGAGAGGGTAAAAACACAAGAAACTATACAAAATAAAATAAATTATTTATTTTGATAATTTAAATCTCATATTAGGAATTCTGTTGATTTTGAAAAGTACTGTTACAACACCAACCAGTAATAAACAAGATCCAAACATAGTGAAAATTGTAATAAAATCTGCCCATTTGCCAAAAGTATTGTAAATAATAGTATTTTCTGCACCTTCTTCATATGAGTACCTGATAATTTTTTCAACGAATGTTTTACTCAGAAATTCAGAAATTGCTGACCTATTCTTAAATTTTTCCAATAATCCAAAACATCTCATCCTTAAAAAAAGTCTAAAATTAAATATTGGGAAGATTGATGACAGGTAAGCAATGGGATCATCATAGTATAGCTCATTCTCTACACAGTCAAATTGTGATATATTCATTAACACTATATATATGTACCAAAATACGCTATTATATTCAATAATAATAGACATACAAGTGTATAAAAAAATATTAATGATAGTAGAGACAGTAAAAACTAAAAAGACTAGTGGGTGGAACAAAAAATTTCTATAAAATAAAAGAAAACAAAAGAACTTAGGAAAAAAGAACATAAAAGTTCTTATTAGAGAATAGTAGAGCATTGCCATAAAATACGTACCATATGTGTATTTGTCGTTTAAATATTCGGGAGCAAAATATTCGTTGTAATTCCATACATTTGTGCACGAATAAAAAACCCAAATGATATGAGAAAATTTATATAAATGACTAACTATACCAAAACTAAAACTGAATATTTGATCATAAGAACATTGTTTCAATTCTTCATTCAGTTCTAAGCAATTATATGAAAGGGATATAAAGAAATGCAGAATTGGCTCCAATAAAATCAATAAGATTGTCCAAAAAATCATTAAAACTAGACCAAAATATGATTTGTTTTTGTTATAGGTAGTCTCAAAGGAATGTTTCATCACCTTCCAACTATCATATAATTTAGGTTTAAAAGTAAGAGTCTTGTAGTTATTGCATATTTCAGCAGTATTTTCATTTCTACATGATTGCTTATTTTTTTCAATGATTTTCTTAACATTCGGTTTATATTTTTTAGCTTCGGGAAGAAGGGAATGATCAGATATAATAACGAACAAAAATTCTGGCAATGATAACTCTGATTCTGTAGAGATCCCATTTTCAACCAAAAAAGATTCTAATTGTTTATATGGTCCAATATAAAATACTCCTAATTTAACTAATACAATTAAATCATCAAAGTAGCTGAAAAGACCAGCACCAGGTTGATGAATTGTAGATATAACCATACAATTATAGTCCTGTGCATATTTTTTTAAGGTGTAAATAATTTCTAATGCTGTATTTGAATCTAACCCAGTTGTAGGCTCGTCTAAAATTAAAATTTCTGGATCATTAATCATAGAAATAGCGATCAAAGCTCTTTTACGTTCACCTCCTGAAAGTGATCCAACGAGACTATTTTTTTTGTGCAATATCGCGCATCCGTCAAGTATCTTGTCGGCTTTACGTTCGTCAAACTCCCGATATTTTGCTTCCCCAAGTGACATATAATATTTCATATGATCATAAATCGATAAGTCAGGATAAAATATATCATCCTGGGGAACATAAGAAAACTTCATTTTCCATCCTTCTGGATTTCTTTCTTCACCATTGTATAGAATTCTACCAAATGTCTTTGATTTTCCACTAATATCTCCAACAAGCATTCTAAGAAAATGAGTTTTACCACAGCCACTAGAACCAAGCACAGCTGTAAGTTTCCCAGATTCAATTTTCCCAGATAAAGATTTCAAAATCTCAGCGTATGGACCATGTATATTTGGATCTACATTTGGTACGTCGTAATAAAGATTTTCAAATTCTAGTGTTTTAGTTTCTCTTTCCATTTTGGGGCTGATTAGGATTTATTCATTTATATAAAAAAAGGAGTTATAGCTAAATTATATGATTTTTATTACTTTAAAAATTACGGTAAATAAGCAAACTTAAGCTACTTTTTTTTTTTGACATGTCAAATTTTTATTTTTATAAAATTCAACGCCAAAACTGTTGACAGGCGTTGAAAAAATTGACATTCAAAGATTTGTACCTCTTTTAAAATAAAATTTTAATTTTACCAAAAAAAAAGCAAAAAAGAACTTAGGCCAATTTCCACTTTAGTCCCCCATGAATATATATACTAATTTTAAAAAATATCCCAATTTTTGGAAAACCAAAACGTAAAAAAAGGAGGAAAAAATCAATAATTTATAAAGTACATATAAAAGATTTATTGAGTTAATTTTCAATTATGTTTAGATATTCATAGCACAGCTTTCCCCGGTATCGCTCATGGGATTCAGCTCTTCACAGACTTTGGTTTCTGTGGAATTATTAATGTTTTCCAACTTCACTTTAGCAGCTTCATTCCCCTTTGCCGACACCACTTCTTTAACAGTCGCCATATTCGCTAGTGCGCTTACAGCTCTAGCCACTTCTTCTTCTCCTGCATCCTCCTGATCGTATCCTCGTCGTCGTTCCAAAGAGATGGACTCTAGAGTCTTCTTCATCACAATAGACTGGATATATGCTTCCAGGTAGGGTTGGATTTCTAGCTCCCTGATGTACTTTCTGTGATATTTGGTCACCACTCCATCCCATGTCATTACATAAGGAACTATTCTTGTCCGGGATTTATGTATTAGTCCCAGTTCATTTGCAAGAAGGTCATATTTTCTTAGTTTTTCATTCTCAACTATAGTAAGTCGATCCTGGTTGGTTATACCAACTTCAACTATTAAAATTTCTTTCTTCTTCTTGTCAAACACAAGAATATCAGGCTTATTATGGGTTACCTTTATATTAGTGGATATTCTCGTATCTACTCTTATTTCTGCACGATCATTTTCCATGATCTCTTGTACTGAGTGTCCACGTATTTTCTTTGTCTTCTTAAACCCATATTTAATACATAGTAAGAGATGAATGCATCTAACTACCTCGTTGCGTCTTTTCATATAATCAAAACCCAACATTCGATCACACTTGGTAGCTAAATGATCCACGGTCTTCCTATGAGATCCACAATGGGGACATTGTCCCTCTTGTCCACAGAAGATATTTCTATCCTGTAGGAAGCAGTAAATTGCTTCGGATCTAGCCTGATTGTTTCCTTTAACCAGCCAGGTAGAAGAGTCCCTAATGCTTACTAAATCATTGTCCCTAGCTTTAAACAACTTTCCATGGTTTGTCCTTATGTTAATTTTGTTGTAAAGCGCTTCTTTTTGGGATTCTATTAGCATCTTCTGGGTTATCTCTCCTACAAAGCTATACCTAATCCTTAGATACTCGTTTATTGTAAACAAGTGGGATTTGCTCTCTGCCTCTACTTTAAGTATCGCTGCCCGTCTTAGTGAGCTATTTCTAGACCCATCTAATGTTTTATAAATATTCAGAAGCATACTTTCGCTTCTATCTTCGATACTTATGAGGCCTCTGCCCATTTCGGATCTAGGAAGGTATAGTCTTTCCTTGCAGGCTGGCTGCAGATGGACCTGGTACTTGATAAGTACCTGTCGGATATCAAAATCGAGACTTTTGAAATCTATTGGTTCTAATTTTAATAATCCTACATGATAGTTTATTACTGATATTGCATGCTCGTTTATAGCTCGAATCATATTCTCACCATTTAATTGAGTCTTGCACAGTTTTTCAACCCTCTGTAGGATCTCACTTCTTACTTTTTCAAAAGTCTCTCTTTTGATAGCACTAGAGGCATCTTCTGTTATTCCAAGGTATTTGTATCCTTGATGCCCTTCTAGTACTACTGCATCTTCACTACAATCACTACAGTTAGTTGCAGACTTACTCCTATTCATTTCTAAACCTACAGCAGAGAAAAACTTTTTAGTTTCCTCTTTCATCAGTTTTAAAACGTCATCGTTCTCTGCTAGGAGCTTAAGATCATCAATAAATAGAAGATGGTTTGTTACATAAACACTCTCGTGAGTCTGTATTCCTACTTTTGGGTAAGTTGAATTCAGTTTCCTGCTCAACGGGTCCATACATAGTACAAACAAAAGCGGCGACAGGGAATCCCCTTGTAATATGCCTCTTTCAATCTTCTTATTCAGTATCGTTTCCGATCCTGATTTTATCTCAATGTGCCACCTTTTAACCGTGGCTTCTAAGAATTTACTTATCCATTGAGGGAGATTCAACTTGCTAATACATGTTAATAGATAAGAATGGTCTACGGAGTCGTAGGCTTTCTTTACATCTATCCACATAGTCTTCAGCTTGTTTCCATGCTCCTTATTGACTGCTATATTAATCATAGCTTGCTCTTTTGCTCCTTGGACTTGTCTAACTGTCCCTAGTTGGTTCTCTGCTAGTAGCCCTCTACTTTCTACAATTAGCTGCATTACTTTCGTAGTGCATTTCGTTGTAAGCTTGTAGAGGTTCGACATACAGGTAATAGGCCTGAAGTCATTACCACTAGTGGGGGTACCTTTGGGTATTAAATAAGTAATCCCCTTGTAGAACCAAGCTTCGGGTTCTTTCCCATCCAAGCATACTTCCTTAACAATCTTGTAAAGGAATGGATGTAGAGCTTCACACTTCTTAATAAAGAAATTGAAGATTCCATCACAGCCTGCAGCCTTCCAATTTGGTAAATATTTAATAATATCTACAAATTCTTGCAAGGTTGGGAAAGTGATCTGATCTTGGCTATCAGGAATGTATTCTAGAAGATACTCCTCGAAACTATTGCAGTCTTCGGATTGCTCTTTCTTATTCCACATGGTAGACCAGAATGAACTAATATCTTCTTTACTTACTTTATGAGTAACCTCATTGGCACACTTGAGTTTTCTATAGAAATTGCTTCTATATAGCTCAAAGTTTTGATTTTCACGCCTATACTCTCTACGTCGGTCTGCGACCTCTAGCTTCCTTGAGTATATGGCTTTCCTCTCGTTGAGTATAGCAATGGCTTCAGAAGTATCTCGGTGTAAACATGCAAGCATGTTGAGTTCACGCATTACCTTCTTGACTTTACGCTTTTCCTCATTTGAGAGTTTATCAAAAGCCCTGGCCTTTTTGATAAGCACTACCTTGTCTTCGATCTCAGTAATCTTTTTCAAGATACTTTCTTTCCAAGACGAAGGTTTAGGCTTCTTACTGGCCATTTCCTGATAGCAGATCTGTGCAGCTTGCAGTATCCTTGCCATCTCTGTCATGTTATGAGGGGGGTGGTATCTAACATGACTATCTACCGCCTTGACTGTAGCATCAAGTTTCAACAGATCAACCTTCAAGGAAGAAATCTTCCTTGTTCTTTCTACCTGGTCCACACATGTGTTCTGAATACAACTGAGTTTTTCCAAGAACAATTTTTGTGCTTTCAGGAAGAGCTCGGTTTCGAAGAGACTATTCCCTTCTTTCGGGCCAGTTTCGGCTTTTCTTCTTTTGGTAGGATTCACTAAGAATTCCCGGGCTGTCATTTGTCTACCACTATTACTAGTGAGTGCTTTCTTCGCTTTGCCCTTGAATTCTAGTGAACTCATGTTAGACCCAAATTTTCCACAGAAGAACTCGGTAGCTTTATTCCACCCTCCTCTTGGCATTCTACCAAATCTATTTATGATTGATAGAAATACTCTTTGAGGCCACTCTTCTTCACTCGCTTCGGTACTCACAAGTACTGCTGCAAGAGTCTCAGAAGTGGATTGAGTGGGCACACTAGTGTGTTCTGGCCCCTGTTCTTTCTCTTCTGTGTCTACTTTGTCTATGTTTGCTATAGAGGTTTGTTTTGTAATTTTTTCGTTTTTTTCCTCCTGCTCTGTCCTTACCCTCATTTTATTTATAAAGTACAAAAAATAGTTTTTATAAGTTCTAATTTGACCATATTATATGTATTACATAAGAATAAAACAAATTATATAATTACCTTTTCTACATTGTGTTAAAATATATATCTAAATACATAAAAAGGCGCTTCTCCGTTTTGCTACCCCTTTTTGAGGGGCAGCAAAAATAAAAAAATAGCTAAAATTAAATTTGATAAAATCAATCAAAGCTTCCATTTCCTCGTTCTTCCTTACATTATTAATAATTTTTTTTCTAGAAGTAAATTTTTTTGAGCCATAACCCAGTATACACACGCTTTACTCCGTGCTGTTAAGTCATTTCTGATTTCATACCAGAGCAAAATTCTAAATGTTATTAGTATGTTTAGTAATACAAAAACACAAACTAATTATTTTCATTTTATCAACTTCCCGTTTTAGAAAATAGACCTTTCAACCGGTCTATTTAAAAAAAAAACATTTATTTCTTTTTTGCCCTGACCTCCTTTAGATCATGAAACACAAGAACGATCAATGCCCTTGGAACCTACGACCAAGAAATGGCGACGAAGCCAGAAACCAGGCTCCAATAAGAGATGCCAAACGTGCCAATAGAACTTTTAATAGCAAAGTAATTAATTATTTAGAAGATTATTTATCCAGAGGTAGTCTCTCTGATTACGTCAGTATGAAATATTTCTTCATTAGAAATCTTATTGAATGATTTGCAATAATGTGTTCAAGTTTTAGATTTGTTTCGTCGCCGGGAAAACTAGGATAATCATTAGAAATAAGAACTGATAATGGTAAGTGGCGAGCCTCTATCTCATATTATCCTTGCTAGAGTATTTATCTTACGAACTGGAAGTTGTACTACACAAAACTTTGTCAATTTGCAGCTTCTATCAACCCTAAAATCCAGCAGTATCTTTTGCTTCATCATCAGTTCTAGATGAACTCTAATAGTTCATCTTCTACATAATACAGTTTCATCAACCCGAATTTGAACTCCCGATCCACCGATTTTGCAATCGGTTTCTTTCTCTTTCTAATATATTCCCTCGTTTAAGCGTTATTTTATAAATAGTGTCATTTGTCACTACCGTTAAACATATAATCAATCTTATTGCTGTTACAAAGGACCAAGAATACAACAAAAATATAAACTTCAAATAATAACTTGATGCCAGTTAAAAAGCTGTTCTTTGCCCTGCATTCTTGTCTCAACACCTATAAACTAATCTTTACTTTCCTTTTCCAATAATAATCAAGCTCTGCTGCAACATGATCACAAGAACCACATCGTCTAGTCAGATTAAAGATTCCAATTTCTATCATGTAGTCTTTACACGAGGCAAGACTGGAAAACGAATAATATCTAAAATTCTAAATTTTTTTTTCGTCATTTCGGAGTAAATTTTTTAAAAAAAATAAAAATTTTGGCTAAAGTAAGCATTAGCTACAAAAATTCGATGTAGGGTTTTTTTGCCCCTTTTTTTAAAAAATGGAGGAAAGAAAATGATGAGGAAGGAACAAAAATAAAAACTAGAATAAATATTTTAATAAAGCTTCAAACACTGGAGTTGTGGAGTTTCTTTGGATCATATATCTAAATAAATAAAGTTTAGCGCTATTCGATGATCTGTTTCTATTTGGTATAGAATGTTTTAGAGATCTCCAATTACCTTCTATGGTATATGTATGTACTCCTGTATTTGGATCTCTAAAATGTAATGTATGATTAACCATATGATGTTGGTTAAATATTGTATTTAAAGAATGATACGCTCTCCACATATCGCTATATATAATACTGCTTCTACTTACATATTTTAAAAGAAGTCCAGTAAGTGTTCTTTTGTCTCTTTTCTTGATAAATACTACTATGATTCTACGTTGGATGGTACGTTCAACCATTCCAAAACACCAAAATCCTTTTACTAACTTCCCCCTATTGTATTTATTCTTCCCAATCTTAGTCTCATCAATTTCCACTATAGTATTATCGCCCCCAATAGTCCCTATACTAGATAAATACTTATCATAAAGACTCATGTGTTTTAACTTTTTTAGCACGGAAGATATAGAAGGTTTAGTACAACCTAAACTTGAGAAATGGACTTACGTGAATAACCTAAAATCCATAAATTTAGTATTTGTAATATTGTAATGTGATTTAGCCTAAACTCCCGAAAGAAAGTTCCATTCCAAATTGAAACTGTGTTTTTACATGAGCTCCATGGACACCTTATGAGACTTTTTTGCTCCCCTCTTTGTTTCATTTTTTGATTACAGACGCTACATTTTTTATTTTGTTTCTTAATTATTAGATCATTATATATGATCTCCAATTCTTCTCTTGTCCGAATTCTTTCCTCCTGTTTTAAAAAAAAGGGGCAAAAAAAACAAAAAAACCCTATATCGATTTTTTGTAGCTAATGCTTACTTTAGGAAAATTTTATATTTTTGCTTTTCTTCGTTTTGCTATCCCAAAAAAATAGGGCAGCAAAAGGGAGAAGCACCCATAAAAATATTCTTGCTTCTTATGTCATATAATTATTAAAATGCTGATAATAATTTTAATTATTTTATGTTAATAAAAACAGATTTTAGGTTCGGTTTTATAATTTTTTACTATGTATAAAAAATTAGTATTTTTGTAAATTTATAGGTTATTTATAGAGGAATGAAGAAGTAAAATTTCTTATTTATGTTCCTTAAAACGTTCACATATGTAGACTTCGGATAATCCGGACGATTCAGATTGTCTTATTGACATCTGAAACAAGAACAAACCGAAACAATGTTTCAGAAATAAATATAAATACATCTTCGAATTTCGGAGATGGGCAATAATAAAAAGAATACTTTAAACCTCATATTTCGGCCAACGTTAACATATATGCCTACATTTTAGACACTTATATTTTGTATAATCAGTTTAATTTGATACTTCGTCTTTATTTAAACCATATTTTGTACATTTCTGTCTTAATTGTTTAACTAAAATAATTTTTTTTAATTTATATATTACTTAACATTTTTTATTTTTTTAAAAATTTGATTCCTGTCATTTCAACAACTTTTAGTTCTTATTTTTACACTATTTTTTTAAACAAAATAAAAAAGAATTAGAAAATCTTATCTGTTTAGAGGGGACTTTGCTATATTTAAAATAACTCTCTAAGATATTGTTATTATTAATGACTTTATTGATGGTGTTCTTGATCCTCTAATGTTCCGTGCCCTTCAAAGATAAACTTTTTATGTATTTTATTTTTTATATAAGAATACTGTTCAGCAATTTTAGTAGAAGTTCAGGCCAATGTCGGCTTATGGAGAAAATTTTCGGTATAAGGTTTTTTTTTTTGCCCCTTTTTTCCAAAAATGGAGGAGAAAAAATGTCGAGGAAGGAACAAAAATTACAAATAAAATGTGTTTATTTTCCATAATGAGGGGTAAAAATAATAAGGATATATAACATCCCCCCTCCAAGACGGTAGTCTCATACTAGAACTCATTAATCCCAAGCAGACCTTTTAAATCATAATGCCGCTTTTTCACGATCCTACCATTTTCCAAACTAACTAAGTACGAGCCACCTCCGCAAACTTCCTTGATAACACCATATCCTAAAAACCTTCCTTTCTCATACTTACTACAACCCGATAAGTTCTCTTTCTTCGCTACCCTAACTCTCTGACCTTTATAGAATTTCTCTCTTTTGCGAGCCACAAGCCTCCTACTATAAAATCCTTCAGGTCCATTCTCGATCATAACATGGCCCGTTTCGTCTCTTGAGGCCTCAAATGGTGTACATCTCAACCCTTCATGATAGCTGTTATTATAACGCCATATACATCTATTAACCTTGGCTTCAAAATCCACAGCATCATCTTTCAATATTCCTTCTCTTATGGTTCCTATTACCCTTTCCACTCTTCCATTACTTCTATGACTTTCTACGCTTACTTTCCTATGTAATACATTTTCCTCTGAACACCAATTCCTCATATATTCAATACTAAATTCTTTACCGTTGTCAGTAATTATTTCTACCGGTTTCATTCCTGATCCACACAACTGTTTTAAAAATCCTACAACCGAGCTTCCGCGTTTGTCCTCTATTACTTTTCCCCAAACGATCCTAGTATAATAATCAATCACGACCAACACATATTTCCCTAAATCTCTAAACTCAATCAAATCCAAAGCAACCTTTTCCAAATAAAATCTTGAACTAACAAAATCACAACCACCACTCTTTTTCCTATTATATATTTGGCAAACTTCACACTTCTTTAAAACATCCTCGATATCCTTCTTCATACCCGGCCAATAAAATTCAAACTTCATTGCATAGTACACTGATCCTAAACTTCTATGTCCCAAATTTTCATGAGCATTGACAATTAAACCTTCACGCAATTCTTTCTTTGGAATCTCCGCTTCTCTACCAGAGTCAAATACCCAAATTTCCTTCCCATCAACAACTTTAACATGCTTGTCCCATTTACCCTGTGCCTGTTTAATACTTCTCTCCTTATTCATTAGCGTTTTCTCATTTTCATGTACCCTACTCAGTGCATCTGCTACAACCATGGTACTAGGCTCTCTATATTCAATGCTAAAGTCGAACTCTTGAATCTTTTCAATCCACCTGTTAATTCTATTATTGTTAAATGCTGGTTTATTTCTAATCTCGATCAATGCCTTATGATCAGTTTCTACCCTAAATCTTCTTCCGCGTAGTTCATATTCAAACTTTTTAATTCCCCAAAAGACTGCATACATCTCCTTCTCACTGATTCCATATCTCGTTTCCGTAGGCGTAAACTTTTTTGATGCCCACTGTACTGGCACCCAATTACCTTGATCATCTTCCTGCATTAAAACAGCACCCATTCCAACATTACTCGCATCCGTGCGTAACAAAAATTCCTTATTATAATTAACAATTGCTAAACCTTTTAAATCCCTAATCACTTCCCTTAAACTAATATATTCTTTTCCCATTTCTTCTGTCCATTTCCAATTACTTGCTCGTCCTTTAAGAGAATCCGTCAACGCCAATGTACGTTTTGCATAATTATCAATATGATTTCTAAACCATCCAGCCAGCCCAAGAAATTTCCTAACATCTGATACACACTCCGGTTTGGGAAATTCTAACGCTTCATTTTGCTTTATTTCAGATGGCAGTATCTCCTTGCCATTAACTGTTACTCCTAACAACATCACCTCTCGTTTACATAATTGAACCTTAGCCAAATTAATTTTCATATTATTCTCCTCTAATATATCCACAGCCTCTTTCAACAATTTGTCGTGACCCTCTCTTGTCTTACTATGAATCACAATATCGTCCATATAAATTTCGATTCCCTTACCAATAAATTTTTCAAAAATCCCATTCATTATTCTTTGTAATATCTGCGGAGAGTTTTTAAACCCCATGACCATCGAATTCCACTCGTATACCTTTTTATTAAACTCAAAAGCCGTCTTAAACCTATCCTTCTCTTCAATCTCAATACTATAAAACCCCTCCTTTAGATCTATCACGGTAAAAAATTCAGATCCCTGTGTACTTCTAATAACATCTCTTATCCTAGTTAACTCATAAGGATCCTTCTCTACAATGTCATTAAGAGCAATTAAATTACTTACTAATCTTATATCACCATTCGGTTTCTCAATCGCTCTAATGGGATTTCTCCAGTCAGATGTCGACCTTCTAATTATCTTTCTTCTTTCCAAACTATTAATATAATCTTCCGTCTTCTTCAACAAAGCCTGAGCTATAGCCTGCCCTTTTTTAACAACTTTCTTGCCTTCTTGAGTCTTGATAATACATTTTTCAACCTTACAAAAACTAATATCTTCATCCTCTCTTTCTCCTACCCGTGAAATAATCTCCTCTAAATACGCGATGCCTCTTACATCCCTTCTCAACAGAACTCTCTTATTATTGTCCCTTTTGCTATAATCTTGTATATCCCCTAAATTTTTCTTCTTACGTTTTCCACCATCAACATTATAATAATCACATTTGTCCGAATTGGAATCGTCATCACATTTACCCCCTAAGTCTAATTGCACTTTACATTTACCAACATAATTAAAACTACTTTTATTTCTTCTGTCTTCAGAATCTCGCCTCATTCCCCTACAAAATCTAACACTATGGCCTAACTTCCCACAATTGTAGCAACGCATATTCTTTTTATTTTCCTCACGAGACAACTTATTCTTCTCCTCAAATTTAGCCCATAACGCTAGGGACAACTCTTCAAATTCTTTTTTTCTCACTTGTTCCTTTTCCTCCTGAATAGCTAGCAACTCTAATTTTTCCTCAATTTCCTTCCAACTACCCTCTTGCGAGATCCTCTCAACAATAAAATTTCTCAATAAAATAGAACCTCTCCTAAAAATTTCTAATTTAAATCCACACTCATCAATTTTCTCTAAAAACAACTCATAAACAATCCTTTTAACCTCTTTTAATAATATTCTAGCCTCTTGGCCACGGTCCTCCTTTGTAGACCCATTTTCTGGTATCGCCCCCATGTGTTTATTTTCCATAATGAGGGGTAAAAATAATAAGGATATATAACATAAAATAAAAAATTTAATAAGGCAACGAACACCGATAGAAAAATTTCTATAGAGCAGGGGTCGGCAACCTTTTTGAAATAAAGTTTGAAATGGGCAATTTCACAATCTTAAAACGAAAAACGGGGTTAAGCTCAAAAAAATATTCAAGAAAATTAAAATAATGCTCTGGAATTCTTTTTAAAAAAAACATTTCGTAGCGAATAATACGATTATGATTTTTTTCAATATTTTTTTAAAGATAGGCATCTTTAACAAGTATAAATTTTTTTACAAGAGTTTTTTTAAGTGATTAAAAGAATCGAAAAATAATAAATTCAACGGTTTTATATAGATTTAATAGACATTGTTTTGACAAGAATGCGAAGCAACTTTCTTCATAATTACTTTGAAAAGAGGTTTAAATTTTGTTTTCGATTAAATCTCGAAGAAATGACAAAAACTAACTACGTGTAGAGAAATACTTAGAAACAATACTTTTTAATGAGATACTTGATTTTGCATGTCATCTACAATTTGGTCATAATTAATGATATAGGATGAATTGGCAGCTCTTAAACAGTTATCTAAATGTTTGTCCGTAAGTTGTGTTTGATATTTTGATTTTAAATACGTCATATTCGAAAAAAGAGCTTCACAATTATATGTGGTTCCACAATATGAAAATATTTTGAGTGCACATTTTCTTAAAATGGGAAAACTATTATCTGAAACCAATTACCAAAAGTCCTTGTCTAAATAATGAGATTTTAAAACTATATCATTCTTCAAATTAATAATTTCAATTTCTAAGTCGTCCATAATAACTATATGAAAAAAATTAGAAATTTTTACTGGTAAATCAGAATCAAAAACATTAAAAGGATTAACAAAAAATAAAATTACTTCCTTTAATGATCGAAAATCATGAATTCTTTTCGAAAACGCAATCAGTAATAAATCTATTGCGCCTATGTACAAGGTAAGATCGAATTCATGAATACAAAAGTTTATTTTTTCAATCATTTACTTAGTATTTTGAAAGGAGATAAGGATTTCTTCATTAAATGTATTTTAAAAAGTTCTAACATATTTGCAAAAGAATTAATTAAGCTTATCATATCTGCAATATGTGAATTCTTTTGTTGTAATTTTAAATTTAGTTCGTTAAATTTCATTGTGATATCCGCTAAAAATCCAAGATCTAATAACGAACTTTTATTTTCTAATTCTATATAAGTTTCATTTCTCATTGCAATAAATTCCTTTATTTGAGGTAAAAGCTTAATAAAGCGTTCAAGAACTTTGCCTCGGCTAAGACATATCACTTCTATATGAAAAACTAAATCTTTTAATCTGCTTTTTCTTCCTTCATAAGCAGCTTAAACAGCCTATGTTGAGTTGCTTTGGCTCTTATCGAATTTATAATTTTAGTAACAATTAAAAAAATATAATTAAAATTAACACTTTTTGAAAATAAAACTTGTTGATGAAATATACTTTGGAAACAAAAAATCTTTTCTACATAAACCAATAAATCCGCTTTCTTTTCCGACCATTGCTCGTGCACCATCAGTAGTAATAGAAGAAAGTTTTGGAAGTGGTATATTTTTATCGACAATAAATTTTTTAAATAAAGAAAAAATGTCTTTTCCCGTTGTACGAACAGTTTGAGGTAGAATTTTCAAAAATTGCTCTTTAGTTGAAAAGTCATTAAATACCATTTTTATAGAAACAATTAGTTGTGCTGTGTCAACTACATCGGTAGATTCATCAAGCTGAAAAGAGAAATACATACAATTTCTTAAGTCTTCATCTAATTCTAATTCTAAATTATTAGCAATTAATTCTATTCTTCTTAGTGCAATCTAGCTGATAACTGCAACATATTAATAGCTTTTAAAATTTCTGTCTTGTTTTCAAAATTTTCAAAAGGAGATTCCGCCGCTGTTTCACAGCTTCTTTTATAATTTCTGCATCAGTAAAGGGGTTTTTTTCTTAGCCAACAGATGTGCAACTTTTATTGAAGCTACAGTAGCCGCCTTTGAAAGCTCTTTTGGCTTTGTAAAACATCTCTGCTGTTTTACAATTGCTGATTTTAAAGATATCAACTTACTTTTTCGCAGTTCGGACTTCAGTGGGTATTCAAGATTTATATTTTCATGCAAACTATTGAAGTGTCGTTCTAAGTTACTTTTTTTGCATATTGCAATGCTTTTGTTGCACAATAAACAAATACCCCTACCTTGAAATTCTATAAAGAAAAAATCTTCTTCCCATAAATTATTGAATTGATAATTTCTTCTTTTTTTGAAAGTTCCATAAAGAGGCAAAAAAAATTTGTAATAAATTTTGAAAATTTATTGAACGTTGCATTAGCATGTTTTATGGCATAATTATTGTCAAAATAAATTTTAAAGAATTTTATAATTGAAATAAATAATTTTATTGTTATAATCATCATATGTAAAAAAATTTTGGTGAAAGGTCTTTTTGCTTAACGAAAAGCACATCAACTCCTTATAATGTACTCCAATATTTAGCATTAAAAATGTAATTGACCAAATTTATTTTAAAAAATAAAATATTAAAATTTTAAAATTTTTTCTATATGTGAAAAATGAAAACGGGCGCTTCGTTGCCGACCCCTGAATTAGAACAATACGAGAAAATACAAGAAATATTACAAAAAAAGGAAGAAAATTAATAAAGTATTTATTTAGAGAATTAAGGGATCTTACAAATGTTAATATATGAAACAGGATTTATTTAATAGTTCATTTTAAACATAAAATTTTATCCTCAAAAAACAATACAAATCTACGAGAGTATGGAGAGATTACTATTAATTATCAATTTTTAAAATTAAAAATAAATAGTATTTGAATATTATATTATTTTTTTACTTGTTGTAGTATTAAATCGTTAAATAAATGATATGTTGCCGCATGTTAATAGGAAATTTCTGAAAAAAATTTTAAAATGAGACTAAATACAAAAATATATATAAAATTACAACAATCTATACAGAATTTAATCGATAATAAAATAAATAATATTGTTCATATAAATGCTCAGTAAAGTATAAAAGGAAGTCCCTGCTTGAACAAGAAAAGTTAAACTGACATTTTACATTTTAAAATTTGTATTTTAAGTATGCTTATTTGATTTAAAAAGGAAACCCCCGAATTGTTTTTTGGTCGACCTCAGTTCAATTCCCCAACATTGGATGTATTTTTATAAAATCCAAAACAAGTGTATCACATGTTTTATAAAACAATTTTTTACTTGGTACTTGTAATGTAATATATTAATGCTTCTTTAGCCAGCCCCAATTTCAAAAAAAAAAAATGAATTAGAAATTGCTTGTTTTTTTTTTACGATATTTAAATGTTTTCTATTACGGCCACAGATCATGTTTTAAAACCTAATACATTTATAATCTTTTTTTATATGTACTAGTTGTCATTGATTTCTACTTAATTTTGAGGAATGCAAACAATCAAACTAGTGCCCAAATTTGAGTTACACCAAATAACAAGCCAAATATGATAACTTTATAAAGTAAAGCATCCAAAAAAACAAATATACAAGGTTGACATACCCCCTTCTAATTTAGACTTTTTCGGTCCCATAATCAATATATATTTTGTTTTGTAAATATTTGAACTATAATAACAATGCTTTACATAGGAAAATAGCCGCACATACATAAGACTAACAATATTATTTGCCGATGTCTTTGTCAAATATAAATACATAATTGCTTTAGTGTATAATTATATTTATTTATGTCATGTGCGGGTGTGCAATCCACTTGTGTCTGTCTAAATTGCTTTTTGTGCTGTAATTACTGTTACAAATCTCACAAGTAAATGTATAAAGCTTTGTGTGTATGTTAAGATGTCGTGTAAGGCCGCCTTTCTTAGAAAATGATTTCTTACAAAAACTGCATTCAAATTTCTTGATATTAAAATGGGTATAAGTGTGAGCACTGAGTTTAATTAATTTTGGATGCTCCTTAGAACAAATTAAACAAATAAAAGAAATATCAAGCATGGGCAAGGAAGATAAAAAAAAATATATATGACACGGCCTAGAAATGGGATATAAAAAGAAATATAGAGTGTTGTGGGGCGAGGCAAAAGAAAGAACTCGAAGATGATGTGTCCATGTTCGAATCCACGAGAGAGCATTTTTTTTTTTTTTAGTGCAGTTGGAACAACTCAGAAGATCATAATGATAAAGATAATCATATTTTTAGTTCAATGAAACTTGTGTGCGTCCAGCCGTAATGTGATTAGAAGGTGTCCTTAGCACAGTGGTAAAATGCAATGCTTCCATTGAGCAATGGCTGGGTTCGAATCCCAGGGGCATATAAATTGTTTCTACTTTCTATGATGCAGTTGGAACAACTCAGCTGATGAAAATGACCACGATAATCATTAAGTTGATTCAATGGAATTTGTGTGTGTCCAGCCACAAGGGGATTAGCATCTAGTGTAGAAACGCACCTCAAGGCCTGAAAAACAGTATCACCCTTGTGGGGACTTAGTATAACAAAAAAGTATTTAATGAGTAAAGCATAGTTGGAGCCCATGGCTGGTGCACTCTAGAGTGGGATCCTAAAGTTAACTAAGAGACTAGACGAAGTAGGTCAATAGAAGGTCTCGTGGACCCTATCCTACATGATTCTGTAACACGGTGGCCGAAACTAGTGGGAGACTGATGGTCAACTCAGCCAGATAAAAATTCCGGCTGGTGATGTGGGCATGTGTGCGATACAAATGGTAGTGGGGACATTTGAGTTAGTACGATGATGTCTCTCCCCGTGTTATAGATAACCATGTCCGTTGAGTATATCAGCCGTGAGGTCACTCTGGATGCGATTTAGGAATAAATGGAAAGTGTTCTTTTATAGCCAATGACAAATGGATACAGCGGAGCTTGCTGCCCGGCATGTTGTATAGAGGGGGGTTTTTATGATTAAGGATCATAAAGAACCAGTTGGATAAGAACCATGCCAGAATCCCCCGGCCCCTATGTAAGGTCTCTCCCTACTTCTTACTTGCAAAGAAAAAAAAGTGATTGATGATGTGGCACTGTCTACCTCCCTGGCTGCTCGGTGTGTCTAAATAAAAGCTTTTACTAAATGTTTTATTGTTTTTGTTCTCTCTCATCAATCGTTAAATTGCTATAAATTCGACCTTTTATGCTTAGTTTTATATTAATGTCAAAGTTGTCAGGAATTGGAGGGGGAAGCAAGTCTTATAAGTACCTTTTAATATTATGACATTTTAGATAAAATATACACTTTCTGGTCCATCATTGTAAGTCGAGGATGACGTATTTGTTTAAGCCAATGACTCGGCTTAATTGATTTGACAGCCAAGGATTTTAAATTAGAAGAGCGTTTTGAGCTTGTGAGCCTCAGACAAGATGATCAAGGGCAAAAGTGTTTATAAACCGAAAACATGGTAGCTTCGAGGGCAGTTATTGATACGTAAGGTACTTGATTGGGCAGCATAGTTTGAGCCAATGACTAAAGCGCTCTGGGGTAAAATTCAGAACCAATTAAAAGACTATACAGCGTAGAGCGATAGAAGGTTCAATGTACTCTATCTCACAAGAAAATATAGGACGGGACAGCCCGTTGAAAGACTGATCATTGCAATTTCATAAACGAGAGCTAGTGGTATGAGGTAGAAATGATAGTTATGGTCATTGTTGTTTGTACGACGATGTCTACCCCAAGCCTTTTAAGCAGTGCACGATATTATATCCTGAATTTTCTATCAGTGTACTTTAAATTTAACATAACACAGTCTTCTGATGCTAAGTCCAAGGATACTCCGAGTTAAATCAAGAAACTACAAAATATATGTTTCCTACATACACAAATCTATTTTAGCCAAAAGCCTCGTATATCTATGTAAAGAGATATCTTTTTGTTTAGAAGCAAAAAACTTCAATTTTTTTTTTGTTTTTTACCATATAATGTAAATTTGCGATGTTATTTATTAACATAGCTTTAAACTCGATGGTTAGGATCAACTCCTTTTTTACTTAGATCTATAGTTTTGATACTTACAACCTATGTGAAAATAATCCCTCTTCCAAATTCAAAAGTATTGAGTTTTTGATAAAGTGATTTAAGTTATTTTTTGTAGATTAATAACACTATATTGTAAATTTTTCATGTTTCTGTTATATTTGATAAAAAATGTGTTGATATTTAGTCAACTAAAAAAATTTAAAGATTATTTTTTCTGATTATATACAAATTCATACTTATTAATAATTCTTATTATAAATATAACAACTTTTTATGGTTAATTTTGATCTCTGTGAATTTATAACTATTAAATAAAATTTTTATTGGTTCTTTTTTTCTTATTGTGGTACATGTATCCAATGAAAGTTAATATTAAGCAAATGATTAAACCCGAAAGAATTATAAAAGCATATCTTTCATTATAATAACTTCTATCTTCCATAATATAACTTAAAGGTTCATTAGTAATTTCTGACGTTATTTTTTTAAAATCATAATTATCATTAATACACTCAGCTTTTGATAATAGATTCTGATTATGTTTTAAATATTGTAAGGCATAGTCCATCCAATCATGTTTATAACAACTTATGTACTGATACAATTGCCCTGTACACATTTTAACAACAAATGTAGGGAATTGATCAGTTTCATTATTCCTTATAAAGCATGTATTTTCTCTAATTATTTCTTCAACACAATCCATAGTTGAGTTTGCATTATTAATTCTATCTTTATAACAGAGACGTAGAATATTGTAATATTCCAATGTAAGGTTTACCATATCATATATAAATTTTTTTTCTGAAAATGAAAAATTATCTAATAAATAAGGATTCCATTTAGTTTTTCTAAATACGCTTTTAATTTTCTTAAAATATGCATCTCTCAATAAACTACGCAATTCTCTAAAACTAAATATTGAATTATTGCTCTCTGTCATATTTATAAAAATATCATGATTAATAATAGTGTCCCAAAAAAATACAATATAGCCTCGAATAGTTTCAAAAGACATATCTTCATCAGTAAAACTGTTTTTTAATGAAGCACAAGTCACTTCTTCAGTTAAATTTTTATTAATCATTGAACTTAATAGGTCATCGATGTATTCATCGGCTTTTATTATAGATAACATGTTTATGAAAAATTGAATAAAAATTAATAATAAATTCATTTGGGGTGAAAAATTAAAAAATTTCTAGTCAAGAAACCTTGATAAATATTCATTTTTGCATTTAAATCTGCTTAATTTGTCTTCTGTTATTGTCCTACTACAAATATTATTTAAAAAGAAATCCTGATTCAGTTAAGTAAATACATATGTCGTAAAATATCCCCATATGCTTTACACAAATCATAAAATGAGCTAATAAAGATGTGTAAGTTATATGATGCAAATCATACAATCTTTCTCATAAAGATATGATGCATGTTGGTCTTTGTACATTATCTTGTATATTAATATTTATGTCATGATAGAATGAAATGATTAATTATTAGTTTGAAAACAAAATATATTACAATATGACAAAAATATCCCAAACTAATTAAAGACCTAATATGCACCAAGCACGATTTAAAATTCGCTGAGATCCTAAAAATTACTAATAATAATTTTTAAATATCCAGAATCCTTATTGACTTGATGTTAAATAAGTAATTGAGTAAAGATTGACATGATTTTCATATGTTAAATAAAAATATATAGAAAATTGATACGGAGCTTTTTTATGTATTACGCGCCGAACTAAATAAAAAGTCTTTTTGTGAGTTTAGATGAATAAGCCCCGACCCTGTTAAAACCTCGGTTTAAAATTTAAAATGCAATTTTAATTAGTTAATATGTGATGAAAAAATAAATAATTGAAAACATATCCTTTGTATCTGTAGTGGAATTGTCCTTCAAAGCTCAATTGTTGCGGATATATTACAGTCTTATGTTTTCTAAACCAATAGCGTCTAATTTGACAGGACCCTCTCCCCGTCGTCTGTACAGCTAGTTCCGCTATATTAGATTAATCTCTTTTCGCCGTGTACCACTTAAAATTTCATGGTTTTCAATCAAAAAGGATAGACTCTAAATTGTTTTTTCGGCTCAATAGCCCAGATTGCCTTCTCTGAATTTCAATTTCATAGATTTGATATGTTTTCTGCGATATTAGCCAAACTTTGCCTTATATCATCACATTAAATTTAATATTGTTAGGATTCTTGATAGGTACCATTTTCTATATATAAATTAATCTATATTTAGATTACATTCACAACTATTAGTAAATCGCCCTAGGTTTATTATATTAACAAAAAAAGTGCAATTTTATTTTCTCTCTGGGAGACAAAAATAAGCATAAGTCATATTTTATATTTTCAATATCCCACATTCTCATGTTTTTGCTAGTCGCACTATCTTTTTTGTTTTTCTCTACATATTTATAAAGAATATTATTTGTATTTATATACTTAAATTTTCATGTTACAAAGTTAATACATGTAACTGCCTTGTTGTCTATTTTCTTCAATCAAATCCGTATAATCATACTTGAAAGCTAGTTGGTTCGTAATCTTCTTATGAGATAAAAAGTATAAACATCATTCCTCTTTATCAAATATCTGTATATCCGCTTTAACAATAATTGCTTCACATCTAGCCTGGTTACACTTTGACCAACCTAGTGAAAATGTCCTCTTTTTAAAAAAAACTTTAAAGATTTGTAGCAATTTGAATATTGGGTTGACGTTTTTTCTTTAATCATAAAATCTGCTTTTGCAATTCAACTAAATCTTTTAAGCTTTGTATTTTTTCAAGTACATACAACAAAAATTGTTAGCCTTATTTGAAAAAAATTTTGAAGATAGACTTTAGAAATGAGCATCAATATTTATTGTAAAGAAGCTTAACATGCGACTGTATTTAATTTGTACTTTAATATTTGGGCATTATGAAAAAAAATTAGAAGTATTTTATTTTTTAAAAGACAGCACGGTTTATTTTTTAAAAAAGTATTTTTTCGAGATTTTTTTTTCTTGTGTCAATGTTATTGAGGCATATTTACGATTTCTTTCAACTGATCCTTTTTTCAAAGATTATAGAAACAAGATTATTTTTATGTATTTTAAGCTCTTTTAATATCTAGCTCTTCTTAACCACTCACCTTTTCTCGGCAGCCGGGTTCTGATCTAGTTTTTTTTTTTTTTTTTCTTTGCAAGTAAGAGGTAGGGAGAAACCTTACATAGGGACCAGAGGGATTTGGGTGTGATCCTTTTCCAACTGGTACTGTGAGATTCTTACTCACTAAAACTCCCTCCGTATAACTTGCCGGTGCAGCAAGCTCCGCCGTATCCATTGGACTTTGGCTCCAGGAGAACACTTTCCATTTATACCTCAAATCGCGTCCAGAGTGACCTCACAGCGGATATACTTAACGGGCATGGTTATCTATAACCCGAGGAGAGACATCATCGTACTGACTCAAAGGTCCCTACAATCATCTGTATCGCACACACGGCTCCTTACACGACCACATCCCCAGCCCGGCGTTTTTATTGGGCTGCGTTGACCACCAGTCTCCCACTAGTTTCGGCCACCGTGTTACAGAATCATGTAGGATAGGGTCCACGAGACCTTCTATTGCCCTACTTCGCCTAGTCTCTTAGTTAGCTCTAGGATCCCACTCTAGAGTGCACCAGCCATGGGCTCCAACTAGGCCGTACCCATTAGATACTTTTATGTATCATTAAGTCACCAAAGGGCGATACTGCTTTTTGGCCTTGAGGTGCGTTTCTACACTAGATGCTAATCCCCTTGTGGCTGGACACACACAAGTTTCATTGAATCAACTTAATGATTACCGTGGACATTTTCATCATCTGAGTTGTTCCAACTGCATCATAGAAAGTAGAAACAATTTGGTGCCCCTGGGACTCGAACCCAGCCCATTGGTCAATGAGAACATCCCTTCGACCACTCGGCCAAGGGCACCTGGTTCTGATCTAGTGTACATTATCAGCTACTCCAATAAATATTCTTTTATTGTAAACAAATATATGCTTTATTTACTATTACTTTTACATCTCTTTTACTTCATCTTTCATATTTTTTTATTTATGAAAGTTTGCTATTTACATTTATTTTCAATGTCCATAATTATATTTATATAATCAGTTTTTAGTACACTTCATAAAAAAAACCCTGGATGTTTATCGCCTAAAATAATGTTTAACTATAGTAATTTTTTTAAAGAACAAACTAAAGTCATTTATACACTAAGAATTAGAGCAATAAAAAAGACCTAAGCAAATAAAAAATATTATTTATGAACATATATACTCAAGTATGACCTTCGTTGTAATCAACATATAAAAGGTCCTTAGTTAGGCATTTAAAATAGAATGATAATAAATAATTTCTTATAAATATCAGTAAAACAAGTCAAAAATATAAGTAAAAAACCGAAGAGAATATTCTCATTTTGTTTAGTCACAATTATATTTGGCACGATTATACTAAAAATGACTAATGTTAATTTCTAACTTCTAAATTTGTCAAAAATTAACCAATGAAACATTGTAATGTTTTTATATCCCTTTATGTGTTAATTAATTTGAAGTAATAGTCTGACTATGCAAATTTATAAAATTTAGATACTCCTTCGTAAATTTACAGGGTTTGCATTTGTTTAGTCCAACTTTTGCATTTTTATAGTCCATTTTTTAGAAAAAAAATAACAAAAAACCCAGAATTTGATATATAATAAACAATCAATAGAATTATGTGTCAAATAATATACAACCTCATTAATTATATAAACTCATTTTTCTGCCTTGCCATTTCCAACCATCTTACCATATTAGTGTAAAATCCATTACACGAAAGGCTAAAATAATCGTTCACACTTGTTCCAAGTCCATTTCTACTGTATTATTTGAGTTTCGTATAGCACAAAACCTCGATTTTATCATAAAAAAAAAAAATTACTCAATAGGATCAAGCTGTGGGGAATATGGAGGCAAAAAACATAAGATATGCCTAATTCTCTTAGCTTACACAAAACTTCTCTTGAATGATGAAATTTGGCATTATTCATTATTAAAATCTTTTGAGGATTTGTTATAAAAAAATTTACAAGATTACTTTCAATAAATTCGACGAATAAAGCTGAATTATATGCGCCCCTTTTTATTTCGTATGCTATAATATTCGATTTCGAAATCACGCAAAGACAACTTAAATTTTGCCTCGATTTGCAGGGACTGTTTTAAATGCTTGGTACATGATCGTTTGAAACCCGCTTTGGAAAAATAAACCCACTTTGATGTTTTAAAGGACCCCCCTTTAAAAAAAATGGCCAAATTGGCAAAAACATTTTTTGTTGAGGCAGATTGGGGTTTTAATGATGAAATGTATTTATACATGGATTATAAAGAAAAGTTTATTTTGGAAACATTTGATGCTGAATCGGCGTGCGCCTTGCTCGTTTCTGTAACTAGTAGAAATACTGCTTTTTCCTTGAGGTAATACAAGAAAATGTATAACCTGTTTCTATTATGATCTCTAATCAATGGGTAGCATAATGCCACATTAGCCTAAGCAAAGGGATGGAGCACAGTACTAAGATTCACTTTATAAATGCTGTAACCTCTAGCGATTCTGAGTCACAATACCATATAATTTAGTTGGTTTTGGCTCATTTCTATAAGAGATATTCGATCTAGATATAAACAAAGAAGAACACTATGAGTACCTTTTACAGTTCCACTGGGCTTTTCAAATTCTTAAAAATCCCCGGATAAATTGTCTTCTGTCATTATTTAAAATTAATCATCAAGTCCCTTTTTTTATAATTTTTTTTATTTTTCCCTTTTTTTTATTTTTCAAAGCAGGTTCCAAACGGTCATTTACCAAATGCTTTTTTGTTTTTAAAAGAAACCCCATAATGCCTTGTTGTATGAGCATTAAAGCCAGTTTCATCCAAAAAAATCAAACTTTCTAAAGAATATCCCGATATTCCCATGGCATATTCAGCTCTTTTATCAATTTTGTCCTGCGAATTACGCTCTACGGGAATTAGAGATAGTCTTTTCCTCAAAATATTTAGATATTTTAGCTTTCTTGAAAAAGTCGACAAAGATATTGAAACGAGCTAATGTATTCGGCTCTTCCTTAATTTCGCCAAGAGTCTTGTCATTACTGCGTGCAATGATGTTTTTTAGCACTAGGTCGATAGGCTTTAGCACTCTAGGAGATGAAACTTTAGAACGATTTATTAAACTTGTAGACCAAATAGATTCTCCCTCTAACATTTTCATATGGATCCTCCAAACTGTTTTATAACTTAAATTTAATTTGTTTCAATATTTTTTAAGGTCAAATTTCGATTTTTATAAGTCTTTCAATCAGTTTAAAGACATCTGGAGTGACTGTAGATCTCGCTTTTCTAGGCATGAGGGTGGGGGGGGGGGGGTTTCAAAAAAAGGCCATTGAGATATAAAAAATGGACTATAAAAATGCAAAAGTTGGACTCAAAAAATGCAAACCCCTGTAAAATAGACTAAGGATGTAAATCACAAAAAAAAAAAACATATTTACTAAAAATTAGAAAATTTAATTTATTACAAACAAACGAAATACATCGATCTTTCTACGAAAAAAAACAAAATAACCCCAATAAAGTTATGTTTATACATAAAAATTAACAAATATAAAAAAATTATAATATTGAATGAGTAATAGTACAATTGAACTCATAAAGGAAAAAATAAAGTCACGAGTAAAAATGATTTGTAGTACAAAATTAAACTTTAAAGACACCTTAGGTCAATTAACGAATTTGGTATTTCACTTATAAATTATTATGTTGGTGTACTAGATTTAGAACCGGAGATATTTGAGGAGATAGACTCATTTATTAGAATGTCATTGAAAGTACATAAAGGTCATTCACAGCTGGCATGCAAAGAAAGGCTATATCTTCCCCGCGATGCGCTCGGAAGGGATCTTAACAGTGCAGTGTTAAAAAGTGAAAGCATGCTACTCAAACTAAGGACGGACTTCGAACAATCGGTCAATATCTACCCCAGCAAACGAGCCATCTTAGTAAACCAAGAAAAAAAGAAAACCACTTTTTTCTAATTAAAGCATACGTCAGGAAAAATATAAGCTAATAGATGTGGAACAAAAATCACAACGGAAGCTCAGTAAAAACCCTATACAACAACAAAAGTATTAAAACAGAACATAAAAAGTTGTTTAGGGCAAAATAAAATAAAATAGTTTACATTAAAAACTCATCACTAAGGCTTAAAGTAGGTAAAACGAGTACTAGGACAGAAAGTAAGTTATGTGCATCGCAAGACCGAATTATTTTTATGGATTGATTGAGAATTGCCCCTATTCAATAAATCAGCAAAGACTGTGGATCATCTAGCGACAAAGTGCGAAAAAATGCTAGGACACGATTAATGAGAAGGCATAATGAAATTGTTAAATGCATCAACCTACTACTATGCGAAAATATAAAGTTTAGCCTAAGAAGAGATTAAGAAACCCCTCAGTACAACAGATATTTGCCGACAAAGATGCGGAAATTGAATAACACGACGGTAAAAACAGACATAAAGATCAAACATAATAAACCGGAGATTGTCGTAGTAGATAAAAAGAACAAATTGATCAGAAAAATCGAAATAGGCGTTACATCACAAGAGAATCTACAGCAAAACAAAAGCGATAAGTTAAAAAAGTATGATGTCCTCGCGAACGAACTAGGCCTAATTTATGGTTTTAAAACAGAAATAATTCCCTACGTAGTCACTTGGGCGGTATAGTGACTAAGTTTTACTAATCTTATACCCCCAAGACTTGAAATCCCTAATAAGGTAGAAGCGTACATCAGATGATCACGCCAAAGAAGACGCCCGAAAGCATTTCTCTGGACTACCGAAGGAGAGGAGACGAAGCCGATGTGGAAAGGACTATGGAAACGATAAGCCACTTACAAGCAGGAGACGCCAATACGGAACCTATTCTTGTTAAACTAAAAATATAAATTACAATGAGCATACCCTAATTAAATTTATTTATATTGAATGAAATATTTTGTTAGAGATTTTATTTACACCATTTTTTGTCCAAATAAAATTTAATAAAAAAAATATTGTTAACATCTCTTAGAGCTTGTTTTAAATTAACATATGGTCCATGTTTACTTTAGCCCCTTTATCAATAAAAATACAGAATCTTTTTTTAGACTTGCTTTTTCGTAGCCAAAGTAAAAAATATACCAAAAAATTAAGTTAATTAATATAAAATAATAACTAAAATAAATAAATTCCTCTTACTCATAAAAATTTGTTCGTCTACTAATTAATCAAGACTTATCTTTATCATTCTCTTTATAAGCAATACAATTATAAGTAAATTAAGTTGTTAAAAATGACGCCATGGACGAACTTAACAATTATATAAAGAGATGATATTTTACTTCCAAAAAATCATATCTTGTAAAATTAATGTTATATTTTACTTATTGACATGAACCGGAGTAATATTTCCGTTTTTTTAATACATTTCTAAAATATTTGTATTATATTTATATTTATTTATGTTTGATCTGTTTTTATTGTTATTCTTCATGCTCGGTGTCTTCTAACTTTTTCTGACTATTTATATTTATTTATATAACATAACGTTTCATGTCCGATCGTTAGAGATCTCCGCCTTTGACTATTCGTTCGGAGCAGTGTTTTACTGATTAAAGTTTTAACACAGTAAAACAAAGATGTCATGGTTTTGAGGACTATACACTTATGAATACTATTAAGAGGATAAACTTTGGGTTTCTCTGCATTCGTTAATAAAATAAATGAATAGCTAGAAATGAAAAATTAACATATGATAAAAAAATAATAATTACCAAACCTAGAATCTGCTTAAATTAATAAACTAAATAAAAACTGTTTAATGATTTTAAAAATTAATAATGACGACAAAATAATATCATAACACATTTCTACAGTTCAAACATCCATGAACACTGATTAAAAAAGCTTATTAAAACGAATTTACTATCATCTATTCTATATTAAATGACCAAATAGGATTTTTATTAGACCATTCTTTGCATTGTATAAATTTATATTTGTTACTTTCACATCTGTCCGCTTCGACTTTTAAGAACATAGGAAAAGAGAAAAAACATGTATTCATATCTTAAGGAGGTTAAGTAAAAATTAGGCAGAATTTTTTGTAATATTCTGCACTTGTTTTGATAAGTGCACTTACTGCCCCTCTCTAGAAACTAGCTTAACGTGTAATAATATAATATATTAGCGGCAGAGCATTTATATGAACTAAATTGTGTTAATTTTCGACTATAATTTATTTTAATATTTTACAGATTATAGGATGATTATATTTATCCGATCGGTCCTACAGTAACCTAAAACTTCCGCTCTTTTATTTTAGGTAGTCTTTTCTTGTTATGTGCAAGTCCACTCTGCTTGTTACAAAGAGGATTTCAATAGTATTTATTTACAAATATCTTTAAATTTCAATAACATATTAACTAATACTTTTTAAGATTTACAGCAGATTTTTTATCTTTGACGCCAATAAAATCTTTTTTGGTTGTTTTTTATGACAACATAGTTTAGTTTACGTTTTTAAATAATTCTGTGTTTGAATCAATTTTGAAATTTTTTAAACATTCTAGTGTTTAAAGTTTAAGTATTTTTAGTGTTAATATTCATTATTTCTATAAAGTTTGTTGTATTTGTGTATAAATGCTATTACTTTTATAGCTAATTAAGTTCTTATTATGTATAATTGCATTTATATTAAAAAAACAAAAATCTTTATATTTCTAGGTAAATTGTATAAAAAAAAGAGTACCGTTTAAACATAGACTCGAAATTGCTATACATAAATATTTATGTATACTATAGAAAATATATTGTTTTTGAATAAGAAAACTTAAAAATTTTTAATTCTTATCAATAAGAATCTGCTTTTCCTCATCATAATTTTTTTTCCTTCTGCGACAGCATTTTATTAGTGTTTTACCGAAACAACATAGTAGTGAGACAATAAAAAATATACAGCTAAACACTGCAGACAATAATTTCCAATAAAGTTTGAAAAATCCCCCAATTGCGTTCATAGAATCTTCTAATTTATTTTTAACATTCTCCAACTTATTCTTTTTGTTTTTATTTCCATCTTTTGGTTTTTCATTTGTATTTTTATCTTCATCTTTTGGTTTTTCAGTAGTAGAATCTTTTTCATCTTTTGGTTTTTCAGTAGTAGAATCTTTTTCATCTTTTGGTTTTTCAGTTGTACTTTTCTTTCCATCTTTTGGGTTTTCAGTTGTATTTTTATCTTCATCTTTTGGTTTTTCAGTTGTATTTTTATCTTCATCTTTTGGTTTTTTAGTCGTAAAATCTTTTTCATCTTTTGGTTTTTCAGTTGTATTTTTATCTTCATCTTTTGGTTTTTTAGTCATAAAATCTTTTTCATCTTTTGGTCTTTTAGTCGTAATTTCAATTTCATCTTCACGTTTCTTACTTTTGTTAGAGTCATTATTATTACCATGTGTTTTTTGATTATTATTTCCTGCACCTCCTTTGTGTGGTTGTAGGACATTCGAGTTTATACTAGAACCTATACCAGAAGCAACATCAGAGGCAGTATCTAATCCTTCAATTATTCCTTTCCCGATTTTAATGCCATTATCAATACGCCCAGTAAATTTACCTATACTTTTTTTAACTAAAGCTCCTCCTCCTTCTACAGCTATATCTTCCAAAACACCTGTCGCACCAGAAAGTACGTCACCAATTCCACCAATGACTTTTGAAAAAAAGCCTGGCCCATTTGATCCAGGTGCATTAGGAGGATATTCATTATTATAATTTGGATATGGCATATAATTACCGCCAAATTGGGCATTGTATCTGTCTTTATCTTCGTTATAGTTTTTTGCATTCTTATCTATTGTATTCGTTTCAGTTGTGATTGTATTTGATGTCATTGTAGTGACATCATTGTTAGGATTATCACTATTAGTATTATTCGTATTTTCATATGGTATTGATGCAGTAGACGAAACAGTAGTATCATACTTTACGGTGGTCATATTAACTTCTGTGGTGGTTTTATCATAAGAACTATTACTTGTTTCAATGGGAGAATGAATTTCTGTAGTGGTTTCCTCATCTGTGTTTTTTATTGTAGTAGTACTCAAATCCTCTTTTGGTGTAGTAGTGTATTCCGAATTTACTATTGTGCTAGATGTAGACTTGACTTCACTTTCAGTTGTGCTATAATTATTTTTAACAGCATTATTAGAATTGTCGAAAATTTCATCTTGAAATTCAATTGGTAATTCTGTTTCTCTGTTATTATCGTACTTCGAATTATAAATTATCTCATAAAAATTATCATTTATAATTGATGAGTATCTAGAAGAGGGTTGAACTTCATTATATAAATCATATTTTACATTTTTTTCACTAGGCAATATATTATATTCATTCGTCGAGGGACAAATATAATTTAATAAAGAAATTCCAGAAGCTGCAACGTATATTAATTTTTTGAAATTAGGTTTATGTTTTATGGCATCATTGGAAAAATAAAATTTATCATCAAAATCATCAACAAGCTTATGCAATTTCGCCACAATTTCATTGTATTTTATGCCATTAAACACATTTTCTAATTCATCTTTTTCATTGGCTGAATATTGTAGATCGATGCATTTATCTATATCTGACCATAAATGTTTATATTCTAACGGCGTTAGAAATAATTTCTGAAATTTTTTGCTGGATAACATGAATATAAGCTCAGCACTTTCACTTACAAATTTTCGAAAAAATTTATGACACTTACTTTTAGCATATGGGTGTAATTCTTCACTGCATGCATAATTCTTTACTGATTCATAAAAAATATCTTCCATCTCTTTAAGGTATAAATAAGAATTTTTTTTGGTAGGGTAGATCTTTCGCAGCCTATCATAAAATTCTATTCTCTCGTTAAATAATTGTAACAATCTATCACAGACATTTTTAAGTTGAGTAAAATCGATGTCTTTTATATATTTATTGTTCAATTCTTCATACGTGCTTTTAATTTCGTTATCCTCATTTTGTAAATTATAATCTGGTGTTAATTTAGAACTATGAATAGTCTTTTCGATGGTATTGTCCAGACCTGTGTCTGAAAACACAGAATATCTTGGAGTTTCAATATCATTTTTTTCTGGAAAATTGCTTAAATACGTATTATCATAATTCGTTTTTATTTGATTATTTTGTTCCCTAGTATAGATTGTACATTTCAAAAAACTAAATAAGGAGATCGATATTACAAAAATTTTTTTTATCATGGGGTAAATTGGAAAAAAAAATATTTATACCTTCATGTCATATATCATAATGTATTTTTTTTCATAATTATAAATGAGAAAGCCTAAAAATATTATTTTATTTGCAAAAAAAAATTTATTTTACATTACTTTTTTTATAATTTTTTGAAAGATGTCAATTTATTTAATGTTTAATGAGAGCTGTTTTGTATAAAATGTACAACGAAAACTTGAAACATTTAAAATAATATTTACAATTTTCTTTCAGTTTAAAGTATTAATAATTTATGGTTATTGATTTTGTGAGATACGTTTATAACTTACATTTTTTTATCTTGAAAAATTTATAGATTTTTATTAAATTATTCATTTTTAGCAATAATTTTGTCAAATAAGTTTTTAATATGAGAAATTTTAAAAATTTAAGTCTTCTAGATCGCATTTTGTAGGAAAAACTATTACGAATGGTCTTAATACTTAATTTTAATTTCAATTTGTGAAAATGTTTTAACTGGTTAAAGTTTTATTAATTTGACAGATCTTGAAATACATGTCATATAAAAAAAATGCATTTCATATAATTCGGAAAAAAAATCGAATATGTGGAATAAATTTATTGTGTTATAAAACCAACTCTTAAAAGTAAAAGTTTCGGACTTATTATGCATCAATTATGAAGCTTGTTATTGTTGGAGGAGAGTATTTTTTATGTTTTTTGCATAAATATATATACATGGTCTTGGTCTTTGGAACAGGTGGCCTAAGCCCAGTGGCAGAAGACGATGCTTCCATTGAGCAATGGCTGTGTTCGATTAGAGGGGAAACAAAATTTTTTCTACTTTATATGATGCAGTTGGAACAACTCAGATGAAGAAAATGTCTACGGTGACCATTAAGTTAATTCAACACAAAATTGTGTGTTTCCAGCCATAAGGGGATTAGCATATAGTGTAGAAACGCCCCTTAAGGCCGAAAACAGTATTCCCCTTATGGTGACATAATATACATAAAAGTATCTGATGAAACGGCCTATTTTGAGCCCATCACTGGTGCACTTAAGAGTGGGATCTAGAGCTAACCAAGAGACTAGAGGAATTAGGGCAATAGAAGGTCTCGAGGACCCTATTTTACTAGATTTTGTAACACGGTGACCAACTAGTGGGAGACTGGTGGTCAACGCAGCCAGATAAAAATGACCGGCTGGTGATATGGGCGTGTGTGGGATACAAATAGTTGTATGGATCTTTGAGTTAGTACGATGATGTCTCTCATCGGGCTATAGATAACCATCTCCGTTAAGTATATCCGCTGTGAGGTCACCCTGGACGCGATTTGAGGTATAAATGGAAAGTGTTCTCCTGGAGCCAAAGCCCATTGGATACAGCGGAGCTTGCTGCACCTGCAAGTTGTATGGAGGGAGTTTTAGTGAGTAAGAATCTCACAGTGCCAGATGGATGAGGATCACGCCCCAATCCCTCTAGTCACTATGTAAGGTTTTCCCCTCCTCTTACTTGCAAGGGAAAAAAATGGTCTTTGGAACACTTTGCTAAAAAGGGTATTTTTGCAAATTTGTCATTTTTGCCCCAAAATTGAACGATATGATGAGGGGCTCGAAAATATTTACTATAGCAATCGAAATTAAAGCTGTAAGTGGCAAAAATGAAATAGGATTGTAAAACAACTTTTATAAAGAAATTTGTATTTATATGTGTTTGGAAAGCTTGTAAAATTAAAGGGTCATTATCAAAAGACCATCATTCTATCATAAAATAAAAGTATTTTAGACATTTTGTTAGCAATAAAACTATGGTTTTAAAAGTTTAACGGATCCTAATAAGTTGATTTTTGGGTATTAGTCATAAATATAAAACGTAAAATAAAAAACAATTTTTTATTGGAAAACAAAGTTTACAATTTTACTGTTTAAATAGATGGACAAAGAAAAGTAGTAGAAATAGAAAAAAGCAAATTTGGTAAATTAAATACCACAGAAAACATCGTATCGATCATATGGAAATTGGGGCTGTATAAAGAACCGCCTCAAGAAAGATAATAATATTTCAGTACATAATGACAAAGCTAACACTTGGAAGAACTAATTAAAATTATGTTCACTGTAAATTAATAATACACAGTGACTGCGGTAAGTCCTACAAAAACTAAAAAATTAGTTGGCTGTTCATATACTCCTAAAATACACTTAAATTTGTAAGCAATTCCAATAGCTGCCATTCTTACAATATTGTAGGGAATTGAAGCGAAGAAAAAAATGAGCCTCGGCAAGACATAGAACACTGATTACTGGTTCATTAATAAAATTTATGCCAAGAACGAACTTAAAAAGTGATTTATTAACAAAATTATTAGATTTTTTTTTCTTCTTTTTGCCGTTTTGACTTTCCAAAAAAATATTTATAGTCTAAAAACTCCCCAAGTGGCTCTTTTAACCAAAAGTTCTCGTTCAGACAGCGTTACCAAATTTTTATAATAAACAAAAAGTAGAAAATAACCTAAATTTTGTTTAGCGAAAAAAGAAGCATACTAGTCGTAATGGTTAATTCAAATCTTTTATTTGATCACTATATGTTCTTTTGCTTTACAAAGTCTTTAACCCAAAAATTGTTATATTTAAATATAAAACTAGCAATCTAATTGTTCTATTAGTTACATATAATTTATAGAAGATAGGAACAAAAATATGCTCATGCAAATGAGTGGCGCCAACAAGAATAGAAATTTTTATATACGACCTTGGCATTCAACGAGTTGAACTTTTTTCAATGCTTCTTATTAACTGTTATATAAAGACAACAATATTAGTGTATAAAAAATATATATAATGTTACGAATATAGATGTATAAAATAAGCTTTTTATTGTGTTTATCCCCCGTGTATTGTATTAATAAGTGTAATAATAGACAACCCACTTAGATCAGAGTCATAACACCCAGATAATTCCCAGTCACTGTCGTCTAATAGACACAATACACCATCCTTAATAGTCCCGTCGTTATTTGTATACTCTGTAGTTATATCAGAATATATCTTGAGGAAGATACTTTTGATATTATTTTCGGTCTCAATATTGTAGTCTTTGTCATTGAGAGATGGATCAGCACTGCCACTGAATCTTACTATCATAATAAGAGGGTAAGAGAAGAATAAAAGATATTAAAAATATTTAAATTATTTGTGAATTACTATTCTTAAGTTTCAAAGACTGCTTAAAACATAAACCAAGTAAAAATGGGATTGTTTCAAGATTCCTTTTGTAGACTCGCATCTGAGACTCACATGGTAATCCAGCGTGAGCAAGAAAGGAGTTCTTTAAAATCCTCGGCTGATATGGTCAAGAGTTTAGAGATCACCATTTTAACCAAAAAATAAAAAATAAATATATATATTTATTAGATTCTACATTTATATTCACAAGCTTAACTTTTATATTTCATGCATAAACTGTTATTAGAAAGCAATTGTTATATTTATTTACTGAAGATATAGTCCACATGTCAAGCGTAGGATGCCACATGTCAATGTCTTTTGATAAATAATTGGATGATATTTGGCATGGTATACTAAAGATAAACTTGAATAATCATCTTTTCGCGTGTTCTTTGAGCTCAAAATCACGTCTGCTTGAATATGAAAAAAAAATCGACGATGGCGAGATTCGAACTCGCGCTCCCAGAAGGAACTAGATTAGCAATCTAGCGCGTTAACCACTTTGCTACACCGTCAAAATATACAAAAACTATAAAATATCATACCGATAAAATAGAGGCACCTGAAAGAAATTGTTAAAATTTTTAGTGGCAACATAACAATATAAAAGAATAAAATTAAACCTTTTATTCCTCTCTTTTTTTAAGACGGGATTTTCTTCTTTTTCTTTTGGTTTCGACTCCATTGCTTTTTTTCTTTCTTCCTTTAACTTCAACACCTTTGCTTTTTCTTCTTCTTCCTTTGGCTTTGAGCCTTGCTTTTTCTTCTTCTTCCTTTAACTTCAACTCCAGGGCTTTTTTCTCGATTTCCTTTTCATAAAATTCAATTGAAGAAGGCTTCTCAACATTCAATGATACCATATGCCCAAATCTAAACAAAGACTTAACTTCTTTTCCTTTTTTCTTAAAATCAAAATAATAAAAACTTTTAGCTTCATTGGGCACTATAATGTCACTTATATATTCTTGTCCTGGTTGGTAATATGCATTTTTAGACACATCTATACAGTACCCTATAATTACATTAGTATTAAATACAAAGTCGTCTTTATGTATTCTAGAACATAAAAAATACTTAGAAGAAGAGAACATTGATTTATAGCCATCATCTTTATGGTTAGACAAAGCAGATATCAAATTACCGAAGTCTTCTACATTTAAGATAGAAAAATTTTCGACATTGTCAAATTTAGGAGCAAAAGACATTGTTACGCCGAACCATTCGTCTTTATCGATAATCATGTCCAAACCTATATAAAGATCGATGTAAATGTTTTTAAAGTTATTGATAAACAAGACATGAGACAGTAGAGGATTAAAAAAAAGTAGGAAGATCATATTTGGGGAGAAAATAATAAAAATTTTAAATATAAATTTGTTGAACTTTTTTCTTAAAATTGATTCGTTGTCTATATATGAAAAAAAAAGAAAATTGTCAGAATTCGTAGAACTTAATAATAACAACTATTCGTAAAATTTTATCGAAGGTCCTAGCACCAAAAAAAAAGAAAAAAAAATTGTCGCGGTATAAAATATTTTAGCTTATTAAAAAGAAATATGTATGTTTTAATATAAAATTAGTTATAAAAATACACAAAACTCATTTTTTAACTGGCATATGCCATTATAGATTTTTAGCCACGCGGAATAAACTAGTAATATTTCTAAGGAAGCGATGAAATTGATCATGTGGAGAGTGTAAATTGACTTATAAAGACGTATTATGCCTTGTATATAAGATACTTGGCGATATACTTATACTAAGCGAAATTTTAAAAACACGCCTCATCCAGATAATTTCTATAAAAAATTGTATTAGTATAGTGCAAAAAAATTTCACTTTCAACGGGACGACCAATTGACTTCGAATGTATTCTTCTATAAAATATAATAACAAAATTAGATTATAATCCTAAAATTAACACGTAGTTGTATCTGTAAATTAAGACTTATAGATTAGAATTATAAAAAAAACATTGCAAGAATTATGGCACTTGACTATTTTTAGGTCTTTCCCTTCACTACAATGTAATGTATGTGTTTTCTGCTAGAATATTTTTTTTTAACATATGTCTCTTTCTCTATTTTTACAATGTCTTATGACCAATATTTTTTTAATGAATAATCATTTGTCAACCTCCTTTATATTATTTTTATAATTTATAATTACACTTCTAAATGTTAAAAACTACCATCGAAACTATTTGTAAATCCAAATCAATAGTAGGCATTGGCACAGGCAGAACTGTAGAATCCATTCTCCCATACCTAAATCCAAATCTTCAATATGTTTCATCAAGCCACCAAACCACAAGAAGCTTGCTCAATTATTCTATTCATTGTTATCCACTTGAATCAATAGACCATTTAGACTTGTACATAGACGGATGTGATTATTTTGACAAAAAAGGAAATATGATAAAGGGTAAAGGCGGGTCACTAACAACAGAGAAGTTGATGTGTACAATGGCCGACGAAGTACTAATAATAGTACAGAACTATAAATATAGAGAATGTTTTGAGGACTGTTATGTGCCTATAGAAATATTGCCAGGAAGTGTTAAATATATAGAAAAAATATTGAAGAAAAAAAATGTAAAATATGAGTTGAGACGTGGTGAGAATAAATTCGGGCCTGTTATAACCGATTTAGGGAATTTTATTGTTGACGTGGTGTTTGATGAAAAATTTTTAAATGAGTGTAGAGAAATATGTGGAGTGGTTGAGCATGGATATTTTGCGGTTGATGATTATAATATTAAAGTGAAGACTTTTGAGGAATGAAGTGTAAACATGACAAGAACTTTAAAAATGCAGAATGTAAAATTAAATATGTAAATAAAAATTTAAGTGAAAAGTAAATGGGGTTTCTTGTAAACTTATAGTATTTTAGCAATTATTATTGACTGGACTAATTAAATTATTGTAATAAGTTGCCAGATTTATTTGTAAAAAAGAATAATACGATTGAAATATTAAGATCACAAATTTGTTATAATAAAAAATTCATATTTTTCAGTTCAAGTATATTTAATTTTGAAAAAATGAGCTCCAATGGTCAAGTGGTATGACAACAGCTTCCCAAGCTGTTAGCCCGGGTTCGATTCCCGGTTGGTGCATTTTTATATTATTACGCGACAGCTTAACTCAGTAAAGAAAAAAAATTATTGTCTTCAGCGAGGAAATTAACTACTAGGCTTACGCCTCTCCGGCCGAAAATTGATATATAACATTAATAATAGCAATTTAATTTTAGATATTCATAACAAGAAACGGAAAATTCTGTCTATAAACATTATGTATAATAAAAAATGCAATATTCAAAGAAACAAACAAAGTTAAGCTAAAACAAATTTAGAAGTATTATGATGTCTAAAAAATGCATCATATTTACTTAATAGAAATAACGACACAATAGTAGAGGAAATTTTATATTTTCATGTTATATTTTTTCTGTTGTAGCGCATTAAAAAGCTAGCCAATCAACATTCGGCAAATGCGCTTTGATTGGTTACTAAAGCTATCTAATTGTTTCCAAAAAGGGTATGACCCCCAATAAAACATATGATATATATTATAGCATTCGGTGATTAGTAATCAATATAAAAAAATATTTTTTTAAAATTTATGAGAGGCCTTGATTCCCACAAGAATATAAATTATTCTTTTTTTATGCATTTGAGCTCTTTTAAAAAGTAATCGTTATACGAAAAATAAGCTTATTAAATTTGTAGGTTTACTAGTTTATGTTAAAAAATTGTTCAATTTGAACAATTAGGACATTTTTATAATAAAAGATATGCAATTGAAAGAGTTGTGGTTATTGTCAGTTCAATTTTAACCAATAATTTCATAAAGAACTAATTTAGTTCTTTAAAAACAGTTTTTTTGTTTTTTATTGCCCCTCGGAAGGAATAAATAATAAAATTTTCAATAATGTATATAAATTCAACTGTTTTTTAAACAATCGAATATTATAATATGCAATTAAATTTAAGTTTACAATTAATTTTTAATCCAATATATATATATATGTCGTAAATAATATAATTAATTATTGATCGGCTTCATTTATTTTTTAATTCACTTTAACTTAAAAAATTAACGGCTTTTTTAATTTTTTATAAGAATGCCCTCAATAATGTCAGAAATTGAAAAAGATATTGACAAACTCTTAGAAAATTTTAAACCAGAAGTTGTCAACTCTTTATACAATTTTATTGATGATTTAGATGACCCAAGAAGTGTTTGTGTTAAATTATTAAAACATCATAAAGGAAATATAGAAGTTAGCAAATTTCTGTACTATGTCATAGTAAATTACGATTTAGATTTTCCAGACTTCTATAAAATTACACTTGAAAACATAACAGTAGACACTTTACCTTCTAATACTGTTTTTTTAATTGAAATTATTGACAGTGACATTAGTATTACTTTAATACAAGAATTTATATCCCATATTGTAAATTTAATACTGGAAATTGATACAACTTCTCTTATTCATATTTTAGATATATTAGTTAATGTTTTCAAAAAAAACAAATCATTAAAAAAAGACTATTCACAATTTTATATTTTAGAACGAAGCATTTTACCAATTAGAGAAAAAATAAAAAAAATTTTAAACTGATTTTTTGTTTATTAAAAATTTTTGTATAACTTTTTCCATGGGTTTGTTACTATATTTTTCTACATAGCTCATAACTTCTTGTAAATTGGTACAGCTAATATTTTGACCAAATCTGTCCAATAAATTTCTAATGTAGGCTTTACTATACGGAATATATTTATATTCTTTAAACCATTTACTTTTTATTTTAGGGGAATATTTCTCTACGTCGCTAAACGTTATGGGATATGAAGAGTCTCTTAACACTTTATAAGTACAAAGAAGAAGTTTATCTTTCATACTATGTCTAAATGAAAAAGCTTTGGTGTTATATTCGTGTAATATATTCGGCTTAAATTCTGATATGTTAAAAGTATGGAGAAGTTTATTAAGTAAATAAATATGTTTCTGAGATTTTGTGTGATGATTTACAGGTGTGTAGGAATCGACTAAATTTAGAGTGGTGATTTGTATACCACAATTAATACAAAAACCGTCTTCAGTTTGAAGATGACTGCACATGGAGGGTAAAAAAAAATAATAGTAAATTATTGTCACCGCTCGGAGCGGACGCCGGGGAAGTTGCTTACTTTAGAAGGGCAAAAAATTAAAAAAAATCCGTTTGCAGTAGAGGCCAGGCAAATGCTTACTTGAGAAGAATAAAATATTTTTTAAAAACTTTGGTATTTATTTGTGATTTGCATATAAAATTTCTGCAATTTGAAGGGCATGGAGATAAAACTGAATAACAATGAAAGACAAGAAGGGGTTGTCTTCTTAAAGATTGGTATTGTTCCAACGAGGTTGGTAGAAAAAACAAAAAGAGACGCTACAAGAAAAAGCTATAAAGTTTATCCCTTTTGGGGATGTGATTAATGGTACCACAAAGCTCACGATGAGATTTAAAGTATGTCTATATAGATCATTACGATTCCTTAACCCAAAACGAGCAACGCTTCAAAATTTATTTACGTCTCAAATGGGCATCCGGGACAGGACAGATTGTTTTAATTATTACAAACAAAAGTCTACGACGCAACCCAAAAAGATATCGAGTGAGTTTTGAATAGCTGTGATATATGTCAATGAAAGAGAAATCTAGTAACTAGACCAGTTATTAGACCAATTGTAGCAAAGTATCAATGGGAAAGATATGTTGCAGACTTGATTGATCTCCGGCTATATCACGAACTCAATGAAGGATTCTAATGGTTATTGAATATAGGAGATTTTTTTACCAAATATTGTTGGACGGTACCACTGCTTAACAAAACAGGTATCAGTGTAGGGATTGCTTGGAAATGTTGTTTAGAACGTTTAATCCTTGTTATATACTTCATACCGATAACGGCGGAGAATTATAAATCAGGTACTCGTCGATTTATGTCAAAAATATGAAATAAGACACGTTAGGAAGAGAGATAGATGGACATGGATACAAGGACAGATAGAACGACGCAATCAAACAATAAAGTGGATGATTTTATCTACTCTCGGGACAAAAAATATTTTGGCTCTGTTGAATATTTATAAATTTCTATTTTTATGACCCCTAAGATATCTTAAATAAACATGGTGGAGAATATGAACAATAAAATAACAAAAAACAACATAACTCATGAGATAAAAAGAGCAGAGGCTCTTAGTAGATGGAGTAAAAAGACTGACGAAGACAAAATGGATGACTTTATCAGTAGGTTTGACGAAACCGTTTTAGACTGGCATCTAGAGAAATTTGGGAATAAAAGGAAAACAAGTTATAGCTATGAACATTGCAGAAGAGCAGCGATAGAGTATTTTTGTACGAAAATTTCTATAGTGGACCTGTGCTCCAAGAAACAAAAGGATAATGAGTCTGTTTCTGTATTATAAAAGAAACGATTAAATTGAGTGAAGATTTAAATGTTGAAGAAAAATATAGAAGGAAAATTTTAAAAAACGGCATTAAACCCCGATATAAACTCATAAAAATGTTTCTATCCACTAAATATGAGACGGATGAGGAATTCTACGGAACTATTAAAGAAATGAAGAAAGAAGCCGATTTGGCCTTTTCTTTCAAAAACTTAAGCTTAAAAGAAACTCCAAGAAAAACCTTAACCTGCTTCATATGTAAAAAGCCAGGACATGTTTCTACAAATTGCTATTTTCGGAATAGAAATAAAGACACTGGTGCAAGTAAGCAGGTACATGAGGTAGTAGCCAATACTGAAGAGGCATTAGAATAAAAGTCTGCATTTTACGAAAATAAAAATAATTACGTCTATGTTAAAAGTAATAAGGTGCCTGTTATTTTCGATTCTGGTTCTAGTTATAATTTCATTTCACATTGTGCAGTTAGAGAATTAAAATTACAGATATTAAGGAGGAAAAAGCCATTGAGCTTTTTTACGTGTTTAGATGAAAAGTTTCAAGTAAAAGAGATAGTAGAGTTAGAATTTAAATATATGGACAAGATATATAAAACGGAACTCTTTATTTTGCCTAGGGTCGCCAAATTTAAAATATTATTCGGAAAACAGGAGCTGATAAAAATTTTTGCAAAACCAAAAAACAGAATATGTCAAATTAAAACTAAACCAGGTGAAAAGGTCGTAGAAAGGACGTATGGACTGCCACAAAAATTGGAAGTGGGCATAGATGCTGAAATAGAAAAGTTATTAGAGAAAAAATATATTCGAAAATCCAGTTCTACGTGGTTAAACAATCTTAGACCAGTTATGAAGCCAGATGGATCGGTTCGGGTGACAACCAATTTGATTGCACTCAATAAGTTAGTAGATTTGGACAGATACTCGCTTCCGAGCATAGAAAGAATTTTACATAATTTAAAAGATCAAAAATATTTTTCTAAGTTGGATTTAAAAGATGGTTTTTTCAGATAGAATTAGCAGAAGATGACAGTCACAAAACAGCTTTTAGACATAAGCATCTTTTATATGAATGGAATGTAATGCCAATGGGTTTTAAAAATTCGCCGGCCATATTTCAACGGTTTATGGATGATGTTTTACAAGATGATATTGGGAAAAGGTGTTTCATTTATGTTGACGATATTTTAGTTTTTGGAACAACTGAAGAAATCCATGATAACAATTTTAGGATTATAAAGGAACGATTAAAAAAGAATGCTTTACAATTAAATGAAGATAAAACTATTTATAAAAAGAAATCAGTAGAATTTTTAGGACATACGATAGAATACAATAAAATTAAACCCAAAAGGGAAGTTGGCCAAGGTATTGATGAAATAAAACCGCCGCATGATATTAGATCATTGCAAGAATTTCTTGGCTTTATCAATTTTTACAGAAAATTTATTCCCGGGTGTTCAAGTATTGCAGGATGCTTGTATGATTTACTTAAAAAGGATAGAAAGTTCAGTTGGGGAGAACATGAAGATAAGGCTTTCAATAAGCTTAAAACCATCATAAAATCGAATATAGCATTATACCAACCTGACTATACAAAACCTTTTATACTAGAAACAGACGCGTGCAATTCGAGAGTTGGTGCAATTCTCTCACAAAAACAAGGCGAAACAAATTATCCTATTTCGTATTCTTCAAGAAGACTTTTACCGGCCGAGATGAACTACAGTATCAGTGAAAAGGAATGCTTAGCAGTGTTGTGGGGAATGAAGAATTTTAAATATTTCTTATACGGGAATGTATTTGAAGTAATAACGGACCATAAAGCTTTGGATGTGTTGAACAAAGGAGAAATAGGCTCTCAACGAATACAAAGATGGCTTGACAGACTTAGCCAATATAATTTCACAGTAAAATATAAAAGGGGTGTCGAGATGGCACATGTGGACTACATATCTCGTCTATACCAAAAGGAAGCGCAAGTCGTTAATGAAATTCAAGACTTAACTGATGACATAAAAAGAGAACTTATTAATGATAAACATGTGAAGTTAGTATATCGTGGTGCAAAAACAGTAACCGAAGAACTTAAAAAGGAATATACGTGGCCTAATATGGAAAAATTAGTGAAGGAAGAGTTGAAAAAATGTATAAGGTGTAAAATGTACAACCCAAAAAGGGGGAAGCCTTTTTGTTCGTCAAAGCGTTTTCTGCGGGAGAAAAAGTAGCTATAGACATTATAGGGCCCATAAATAAACAATATATAATAACAGGAATTGATTACTTTAGTCGAAAAGGGTTTGGGGAAGTTATTACCACGAGAGATAGTCAAAAGATTGTAGATTTTATAAAGGAAATTAACAAACAAATAACAATAAAAAAGTTGATAATGGATTCATCAAAAGAGAATCAAAGTAGTAAAGTAAAGAACTGGGCCATAGAGAATAAAGTGAAAGTACATTATACAACACCCTTTCATCATCAGTCGAATGGACGAGTAGAAAGGTTTAACAGAACCGTCCAGGAAGGAATTTACAAACAGGAGGATCATCTAAATCTAAAATCAAAACTATTGAAAATGTTAGAGGCTTACAATAATATCAACCACTCAAAACTAGGAATGTCTCCAAATGAAGCTTGTAAAAAGGAAAATGAAACAAAAATAAAAGAGAAACAGTACGAAGAAATTATAATGTTTAATAAGGCAAACGAGCATAAAGAGGTTGAAGAAAAGTTTAAGGAAAACGATCAAGTAATAATAAAGAATGAATTTGCAGTGGCAAAAGGACAGCCCAAGTTTAAAGATAGAGGACAGATTGTAGAACGGCTAGAAAACAATCCTTACATTGTACTATCAAAGGGAAAAGGACTTAAGAGACATGCATCTCAACTCAAAATACTTGTATACTAGCCTATAAAAGAGGAGGGATGTTGAATATTTATAAATTTCTATTTTTATGACCCCTAAGATATCTTAAATAAACAGGCTCAATGGACCAAGGTAAGAGAAGAAGTTACCTGGTCGTATAATAATTAAAGATACTCTACTACAAATCAAACATTATTCTCTCCAATAATTGATAGATCTATTAGGGACAATATGGACGTCTCCAGAATCACAGGGGTTCTAGATTCGATAAGTAAGAAAATCACGAACAAGAATGTGAGGACGAAAAATATGCCAAATAAAGTTTATCAGATGTTCTAGATTGCAATATTAATGAATAAACACAACAAAGGTATGCTCCGAATAACACAAACTTTTTTTAATTGAAAGATATCATGATGCAGCTAGAATTCATACACAAATTCCTGCAGATAGAATAGTACAAAGAAGTATGTAGAAAAATGATTTTTTAGAATTTCAAATAGGGGATAGAATCCTTATAAGACCTTATTTGGACAACAACGATAATACAAGAAGACATTCTCTGTATGAACGTTTAGATGCAGAAGTCTATCCTGTAAAAGATATATACAATTTAATTAATTAAAATTATGCAGAGAAGATAATAATGGGATTACTATAAACGAAATAAGTGCTAGAGATCTGAGGCTGCTTGGCAATGGATAAAGTACTAAAAGCTTTGTTTATTTTATTTTTCTGCTTCTTTCACTATTCCCTCCCATTATTATAAAAAAACAAAAATTTACCTTTCAAAAAATCGAGACAAAATTTTGGCAGCCATTAAAGACGAACATTTATTTGTTCTTATTTTCTGAATCTCTCCTCACTGAGGAGATTTTTTTTTGCATTTTTTACCCGTGGCATCCGCTCCAAACTGTACAATTATTACAAAATACCAAAATTATCAATATTTCGAAACATTTTGAGCAACATTTAAAATGTTATTATAAAATTTTCATAATTTAATTTTTTTTTGGTAAATTAGCATATGATTATTCGTTTTAAAAACGGAGCAAGGTAAATGTTTACATTGTCAATTGTTTCACAAGTATTTTGCACCTCCTCTTTTGGAAATGATTTTTAATGGCTTAGTAACCAATCAAATTGTCCAATTTTCTAAAGATGATTGATTAGTTTTTAGAGGTTACGACATAAATATCTTGGAAATATCTCTTCTTCTTAATCTTAATAGCTTTGTAAAAGGTTTTTTTAAAGGAACATTTATGGTTTTAGAAAAGACGGGTTGTACTTTTAGAGTAAATACCCAATGATAAAATGATTTAAAAAAGTATAAATAATATGAAATGATTGTAAATTCTTTTAGGCCAATTAAATGCACATTTTTGGAATTTTTAATGTTAAAACGTTGTTAGAAATTTTTCTGGGTGATTAAACATTTATAAACGATTTTAATGCTGTTTTTGAATCGATTCTACAAAAACAAAGATTGAAAAAAAAAGGGTTAGCACAAGTATACGCAATCAAAATTATCAATTTACATGATTAACTTTTTATTCTCAGTTTCTTGAAGTTTTATTTTTGAATGTTTAAAATTTCTAGCCTACGTTGTTTGATTTTATATTCCGTTGTGCCCTTTTTAAAAACTTTCTTTTAAAATGCCTATTTATTTATTGCAAGAAGAGGTAGGGGAAAGACTTTATATAGATCGAGAGATTTGTGTTGATCATATTTCAACCGGTTTTGTGGATTCTTACTCACTAAAATTTACTCTATGAGCTTTCTGTGCAGTAAGATTCGCCATATTGATATGACTTTTGCTCTAGGAGAATTTTTTTCAATCTTTATCTTAAATCGTCTAGATATATCTCACAACAGATAGCTTAATGGAAGTTGTTTGAATACCCCGAGGAAATACATCATTGCACTAGCCTAATTGTCCCTACAATCGTCGGCATCGCACACACGCTCCTCTCACCATCACATAAACAATGTGACATTTTATTTTACTGCGTTTACCACTAGTCTCCCACATGTCTCCCCACATATAAAATCCCAAGAAAAATTAGATCCTCCGTTGTGCCAGATCTTCGGAAAACGGTCAAGACTTTATTAAAGACGAAAAATGACTTTAAAAAATCTAGTATAAGAAGCCTTTGCACACAAATTTATCAGCCAACAAAAAAACCGAGAAGTCAGAAATTCAAACAAATACAAGAAATTGTTTTATCTAAGTTGCTGCAACACTCAGACCTCATAAGCCGGAGGGCTTGATAATTTAAAATTTTGTAGATGCTACAATGATGTTATATCAAAGACATTGCAGTTTATATGCAATAAAAGGCTGGTGATTATTGTTCTATTTCTTCAAAAAGCAAAAAACTTAGGATTTGGGGAATAACATGAAAAGTTCTTACAAAAAAAATCCAAAAGAAAATATTAATCAGCGCATCATTATGTATCTAATATTATAGTATAAACAGCTATAAACCTAATTTACTTTGACGATCTCACCAAAAGCCTTTGACAAAATATTGTGAATATCCACCTAGATTAATTAATGCTATTAAACAGGTTCCAACACATTGAGGCCGCAACCCAAATTGCATGTGTGTTAGATCAAAGGGCCATCGTCGTCTATGGAATGTTGAGAAGTTCATACAACTTTAAATTTTTGTTAGAATTATCAATAATGAATTTACAGACTATCTCCGACAATCTTTATAAAGTATTTTTCGTAAATAAATTAAAATCCACATTTGAAAGTAATTTTATAATAACTAGGAGAGCTTTGGATTGCCCATGAATTCTATACTAACTATTTCTTAAATAAAGTTAAATAAAAAAAAATTTATGATGAATGCTTTATTTGGCGCTACTAAATTATCTCGGCCAAGGGGTGAAAATAGGGGTAAAAAAAAATAGGTTAAATTGCGATGTTACCCCCCTCCCCCCCCACCCCTAAAAAAATAAAAAAAAAGGGGAAAAAATAAAAAAAGGGGAAAAAATAAAAAAAAGGGGAAAAAATAAAAAAAGGGGAAAAAATAAAAAAAAATACAAAACTAAAATTTATTCAACTAATTCAAAATCAAATTCAGGGGCCAAATCGTAATTTAAAAACCATATATTCTGAACTTCAAAAAAGCACAACATTCTTTCAAGTAGTGATTCTCTATAAATTAACCTAAAACGAGCTATATAAAGTTTTCGAATTAAATTCATTAAAGAACCATGGCTTGTTCCTTCTTTGCGCAATTCCCTTTTAATTACAGACCACATTCCCTCAATTGTTTGGGTGTGGGCGCCTGTTGTTGGATTTACAAAATTTTGGCTATGATTTACAGTTAAATGTAAATAGTTATATTCCGGACATAGTTCCGAAAACCCTTCATAACCCCGCCAACAATCAGTAATAATTGTAGATCCAGGTGCGATTTTTCGTTTTATTAATTCGACAAGAGTATTTCTTGATCGATTTTCAACAATTTCGAAAAAAAAGAATTGCTGTCTCCTCTTACAACTCCACAACGGCCCAAACTTGGTATTGAAGGATTCTACCGTTATGGTTTTTACTTTTAACAAGCAATGTCTCGTCTATTTCAACTACGCAGTTTAAACCTCCTATGGTTTTGTTTTTTATGTAGTCGAAATAGGATAAGAATACAGCGGTATTAAAACGCGTAAACCAGCGAGATACGGTACTACTATCTATATCCAATTCGATAGTAGCCGAAACATTGCTTACACCTTTAACCCATTCACACAGCAAAATTGAAAGATCTTCGATATCTAATCTAGAACTTTTAAAAATGCTTTCTTTGTAAATGTTACCTTCGTTTGAGCATTTTCTCCCATTTCGTCAGGAAAAACGATATTTGTCCAAATTATTTCTAATTTTGGTCATGGGAGTCATGCACTTATTGCACATTGGCACCTTTAATATATTTTTTTCAAGAAGAAATAAAAATAATTCCTCTTTTTTATATATTAGTTTTCTAAAATTTTAGTTCTCCCCTTTTTTTTATTTTTTCCCTTTTTTTATTTTTTCCCCTTTTTTTTATTTTTTTAGGGGTGGGGGGGGGGGGTAACATCGCAATTTAACCAAAAAATATATAATTCGTTCAAATTCCAAGGGGAACTTTTTCTTGGCCGAGATAATTGAATAAAGGTGAAAATGAAAAAAAGGGTTAAAATCCGCCCTAAACATGGAAAGACTTATTGACGAGCTAACAAGCTTAGACTTCTCCTACGAAATATTCCAAAACAACGAAAGAGCATTGGAATTTTTCACAAGACATAATATTTTTCAAAGTTTTCTTATTTGTGATAAGTGTGGTAGTGCTAATCGCTTGCAAACCAAGAGAAAAGCACTAGACGGGAAAGTTTTCCCATGTGTCAACACATCATGTAGGAGAAGGATATCCATAAGGAAATTCAAAGTTAGAAAAAATAAGAATTGATGCAAACAAAGTTTTAAAAGGAATACATTGCTGGATTTTTAACGCCAGCAGCTATCACGCAGTAAATTTATGTCAAATATCTGAGCCAACCTACATAAAACTAAAAAAACATAAATGATGAACTGATTAGGGAAAGAGAACAAGAGGAAAAACAGATTGGCGGTGATAGCTCGAAGTACAATTCGACGAAATTGCTATCTGTAATGGGTTAATAAGCGAGAACCCATCAAGTGTAGATGATGATATTCCTGGGATACAATGGATTTTAGGCGGCGTAGAGAAGGATAATTTCAGAAATTTTGTTTTAAAAATAATTCCAAACAGAAAAAAAGAAACAATATATGAGTTTTTTAAACAATATGTAGGGCGGGTTCTATATTAGTAACAGATGAATATCCTTCGTATCCATGGGCAGTGCGTTAATTTGGATCAGTTCACTACGTTGTTAATCACAGTGAAGGGTTTAGCACACAGGGACGAACAAACACCAATCAGATTGAAAACCTGTGGTCTCATTTGAAGCAGCAATATCGAGCACGAGGTGGTGTAAATAAAAAGAGAATCCAAATATTTTAAAATGAATTCGTATGGACAAAAAGAAATATAAATAATTATGACCCTAAACCCCTCCTTTTAGCCTGCTTTATGATAATTACTTTTTTCTACATCTTCCAATTAAAATTTTAATCAATATTTTAAATTTTAATTCAGTTTTTTTTCTATTTTTTTTAAAAATTTTCTATCTACCAACTTTCTATTTTTTTTACCCCTCTTTTGAAAAGTGGCCGAGATAATTTAGTAGCGCCCTTTATTTGATTATATATATATATTGTCAATGTGCTTATTTTTATTCCCATCCCTCTTTTGGAAGTGTTTTACGGGTTTGTATTTTTAGTCCAACTTTTGCATTTTTAGTCCAACTTTTGCAAATTATAAAAAACCGGAATTTAATTTATAACGAACCATCAATATAAATATGTGTAAAATATATACAATCTCATTAAATTATATAAATTCATGTTTCGCCTTGCCATTTCTAGCATCATACCATAAAATTGTAGAATCAATTACACGATAAGCATAAATCATTTTCTGGAATTTGTTCTAAATCTGTTTCTATTGTATTATTAAAATGCGTATAGCACAAAATCTCAATTTATCTTAGAAAAAAATTTCTAATATTATTCAGATGTGATAAATATGGAGGCAAAAAAACGCAAGAAATACCCAATTCTCTTAGTTATCCTAAAACATCTCTTGAATGATAAAAATTTGCAACCCGGTGTGACTGTTGCTCTAGCTTCACTAGGCATATAAAAAGGTTTTTATTTTCAAAAAGTGGACTATAAAAATGCAAAGTTGAGCTATAAAAATGTAAAAGTAGGACTATAGAAATGTAAAGTAGAGCTACAAAAAATGGAAAAGTTGAACTAAAAATGCAACCCCTGTAAATACCATCGAAAAATTCTTTTCGAAGCTCAAATCAAGATTTTCATCTTTTCATTTATAGAAAGTATGATTTAAACAAGTCTTAAGAATATTTTAAGTTTAAATTATAGCCGTCAGTATCCCGGGTTATATATATGATAGGCTGACTAGAAAAGGCAAAAGCAAGCAAAGACTTCCATTAAATTTTTTTTAGTTGATATAAAATTCTAATGTTATAGCAATATAGAAATTCAAACATGGTACAATAACGATTAAATCCTGTGTAACATAAAAAGACTAAAATGAATAGATCGAGGATTTCAAAATACTAAAAAGAAGGTCAAGAAAACCAATTAAAACCTTTTATAATACAGTAAATATATGAAATTTTGTAGAAAAATTTACAATAAAGAACCCCCTGGGAAATCTCTGAAACACTGTATTATTTTGTAACGGTTCTCTTAAACAATGTTTACTATTATTTACAAAACAACCCAAACATTTAGTTCGGAAATTACAAAACTACGGAAAGGGCGGGGGGAGGGGGGTAAAAATATAAGGAGCTTTACAAAATAGAGTAAATTATTTATTATGATAATTTAAATCTCATATAAGGGATCCTGTTGATTTTAAAAAGTACTGTCACAACACCAATCAGTAATAAACAAGATCCAAACATAGTGAAAATTGTAATAAAATCTGCCCATTTGCCAAAAGTATTGTAAATAATAGTATTTTCTGCACCTTCTTCATATGAGTACCTGATAATTTTTTCAACGAATGTTTTACTCAGAAATTTAGAAATTGCTGGCGCATTCTTAAATTTTTCCAATAATCCAAAACATCTCATCCTTAAAAAAAGTCTAAAATTAAATATTGGGAAGATTGATGACAGGTAAGCAATGGGATCATCATAGTATAGCTCATTCTCTACACTGTTAAATTGTGATATATTCATTAACACCATATATATGTACCAAAATACCCTATTATATTCAATAATAATAGACATACAAGTGTATAAAAAAATATTAATGATAGTAGAGACAGTAAAAACTAAAAAGACTAGTGGGTGGAACAAAAAATTTCTATAAAATAAAAGAAAACAACAGAACTTAGGAAAAAAGAACATAAAATTTCTTATTAAAGAATAGTAGAGCATTGCCATAAAATACGTACCATATGTGTATTTGCCGTTCAAATATTCGGGAGCAAAATACTCGTTGTACTTCCATACATTTGTGTGCGAATAAAACACCCAAATAACATGAGATAAACTATATAAATGATTAACTATACCAAAACTTAAACTGAATATTTGATCATAAGAACATTTTTTCAATTCTTCATTTAGTTCTAAATAATTATATGAAAGGGATATAAAGAAATGCAGAATTGGCTCCAATAAAATAAATAAGATTGAAATAAAAGCTATTAAAACTGTAACAAAATATGATTTGTTTTTGTTATAGGTAGTATCAAAGGAATGTTTCATCACCTTCCAACTATCATATAATTTAGGTTTAAAAGTAAGAGTCTTGTAGTTATTGCATATTGTAGGGGTATTTTCATTTCTACATGATTGCTTATTTTTTTCAATAATTTTCTTAACATTCGATTTATATTTTTTAGCTTCGGGAAGAAGAGAATGATCAGATATAATAACAAACAATAATTCAGGCAACGATAAGTCTGATTCTGTAGAGATCCCATTTTCAACCAAAAAAGATTCTAATTGTTTATATGGCCCAATATAAAATACTCCTAATTTAACTAATACAATTAAATCATCAAAGTAGCTGAAAAGACCGGCACCAGGTTGATGAATTGTAGATATAACCATACAATTATAATCCTGTGCATATTTTTTTAAGGTGTAAATAATTTCTAATGCTGTATTTGAATCTAACCCAGTTGTAGGCTCGTCTAAAATCAAAATTTCTGGATCATTAATCATAGAGATAGCGATCAAAGCTCTTTTACGTTCACCTCCTGAAAGTGATCCAACGAGACTATTTTTTTTGTGCAATATCGCGCATCCGTCAAGTATCTTGTCGGCTTTACGTTCGTCAAACTCTCGATATTTTGCTTCACCAAGTGACATATAATATTTCATATGATCATAAATCGATAAGTCAGGATAAAATATATCATCCTGAGGAACATACGAAAACTTCATTTTCCATTCTTCTGGATCTCTTTCTTCACCATTGTATAAAATTCTACCAAATGTCTTTGATTTTCCACTAATATCTCCAACAAGCATTCTAAGAAAATGAGTTTTACCGCATCCACTAGAGCCAAGGACCGCTGTAAGTTTCCCAGATTCAACTTTCCCAGATAAAGATTTCAAAATCTCAGCGTATGGACCATGTATATTTGGATCTACATTTGGTACGTCGTAATAAAGATTTTCAAATTGAAGTGTTTTGGCTTCTCTTTCCATTTTGGGGCTGATTATGATTTTTTTATTTATATAAAAAAAAGGAGTTATAGTTAAATTATAATTTTTTTTTTACTTTAAAAAATTACGGTAAATAAGCAAACTTAAGCTACTTTTTTTTTTTTTGACATGTCAAATTTTTATTTTTATAAAATTCAACGCCAAAACTGTTGACAGGCGTTGAAAAAATTGACATTCAAAGATTTGTACACCCTTTAAATTAAAATTTTAATTTTACCAATAAAAAGCAAAAAAAAACTTAGGCCAATTTCCACTTTAGTCCCCCATGAATATATATACCAATTTTAAAAATATCCTATTTTTTGGAAAACTAAAACGTAAAAAAAGGAGGAAAAAATCAATAATTTATAAAGTACAAAAAATAGTTTTTATAAGTTCTTATTTGACTATATTATATGTATTACATAAGAATAAAACAAATTATACAATTACTTTTTCTAAATTGTGTTAAAATATATATCTAAATACATAAAAAGGCGCTTCTCCGTTTTGCTACCCCTTTTTTTTGGGGGGGGGGCAGCAAAAATAAAAAAAATAGCTAAAATTAAATTTGATAAAATCAATCAAAGCTTCCATTTCCTCGTTCTTCCTTACATTATTAATAATTTTTTTTCTAGAAGTAAATTTTTTGAGCCATAACCCAGTATACACACGCTTTACTCCGTGCTGTTAAGTCATTTCTGATTTCATACCAGAGCAAAATATTAAATGTTATTAGTATGTTTAGTAATACAAAAAACACAAACTAATTTTTTTCATTTTATCAACTTCCCGTTTTAGAAAATAGACCTTTCAACCGGTCTATTTAAAAAAAAAAACATTTATTTCTTTTTTGCCCTGACCTCCACTGTATCATGAAACACAAGAACGATCAATGCCCTTGGAACCTACGACCAAGAAATGGCGACGAAGCCAGGGACCAGGCTCCAATAAGAGATGCCAAACGTGCCAATAGAACTTTTAATAGCAAAGTAATTAATAATTTAGAAGATTATTTATTCAGAGGTAGTCTCTCTGATTACGTCAGTATGAAATATTTTTTCATTAGAAATCTTATTGAATAATTTGCAATAATGTGTTCAAGTTTTAGATTTGTTTCGTCGCCGGGAAAACTAGGATAATCATTAGAAATAAGAACTGATAATGGTAAGTGGCGAGCCTCTATCTCATATTATCCTTGCTAGAGTATTTATCTTGCGATCTTGAACTTGTACTACAAAAAAACTTTGTCAGTTTACAGCTTGTATCAACCCTAAAATCCATACAGTATCTTTTGCTTCGTCATCAGTTATAGACGAACTCTAATAGTTTATCTTCTACATAATACAGTTTCATCAACCTGGATTTGAACTCCCGATCCACCGATTTTGCAATCGGTTTCCAATCTCTTTCTAATATATTCCCTCATTCAAGCTTTATTTTTAAATTAGTGTCATTTGACACCTCCGTTAAACATATAATTAATCTTATTGCTGTTACAAAGGACCAAGAATACACTAAAAAGATAAATTTCAAATAATAACTTGATGACAGTTAAAAAGCTGTTCTTTGCCCTGCATTCTCGCCAGGAACACCTATAAACTAATCTTTACTTTCCTTTTCCAATAATAATTCAAGCTTTCCTGCAACATGATCACAAGAACCACATCGTCTAGTCAGATTAAAGATTCCAATTTCTATCATGTAGTTTTTACACGAGGCAAGCTTTGAAAACGAATAATGTCTAAAATTCTAATTTTTTTTGTCATTTCGGAGACTTTTTTTTTAAAAAAATAAAAATTTTATATTTTTGCCTTTTTTCCGTTTTGCTATCCCCAAAAAATAGGGCAGCAAAAGGGAGAAGCACCCATAAAAATATTCTTTTTCTTATGTCACATAATTATTACAATGCTGATAGAAGTTTTAAACATTTTATGTTGTTAAAAAAGATTTTAGGTTTGGTTATTATTATTTTTTACTATGAAAAAAAAATTAGTATTTTTTTAAATATAGGTTTTTTATAGACGAATAAAGAAGTAAAATTTCATTATATGTTCTTTGAAACATTCACATGTGTAGACGTCGGATAGTCCGGACGATTCAGATTGTCTTATTGACATCTGAAACAAGAAAATTCCGAAACAATGTTTTAGAATTTATAAAAAAACATCTTCGAAATTCGGAGATGGGCCAATAATAAAAAGAATACTTTTAAACCTCATATTTCGGCCAACGTCAACATATATACTTACATTTTAGACACTTATATTTTGTATAATCAGTTTAATTTGATAATTTGTCTTCATTTAAACCACATTTTGTACATTTCTGTCTTAGTTGTTTAACTAAAATAATTTTTTTTAATTTATTTATTGTGGCGCGCGAGCGTTGACCCCCCCAAAAAAAAAAAACGTAAAAAAAATAAGAAATAAAAAGAACACAAAAAAATTTAAATTTGAATTTTAATTAAAGTTTTTTAAGCCCCGATATAGGGAAAATTTGAGTTCCTTCTTCAGTTTCACATTTCACTCTGTTGTTGAAGAGAATTTTTATAATCTTAACTTCTTTAAAAAAAGAAGATAATTTTAGTTTTTTTGTTTTGATATTATTATCAAAGTCTTTAGCTACAATGACTTTGTCACCAATTTCAAAAGTATATTTTGAGATATGAACCAATGAATGACGATCCACTCTTGCAAGGTAATTTTTATCAACTGAACCAGTTTCAGTTTGCTCTTTAAAAACACTATTCGACAAATCTCTTTTATTTACTGTCTAAGAATTCATTTCAATTTCTTTTAAGCTATCATCTATAGACTCGTTCTCATCTTGCATATAAACAGAATTTAATCCTGGTATTTTTAAGAATAAATTAAACGGGACCTGCTTTGTCGCACTATGTTTGGCCAAATTGTAGTTGTAGACTACTTTATTTAGATGTTTCAGCCATACCTTTTCTTCTTCAGTTTTAGAATTGTCAACGGCAAACAAACTTTCTTCAAATACATGTTTTTGTATTGTTCGCGTTAAAGTTTGGTCAAACCTTTCTATTTGCCCGTTTGATTGTGGAAAACGGGGCCTACTATGTTTTTGAATAATAAAAAGGTCGGAACAAAGGTTATTTATATGAGAATTGCAAAATTCCTTTCATTTTCGCTTTAAGGGACCTTGGGCGGACCAGTCATATTGTAAAATAAAAATTTAAGGTTTTTTGTAACCCCATCACCTGTTTTACTTTTCAATGGAAAGGCCCAGGCAAACTTAGAATACACATCTATTATTGTTAAAATCCAACAATAACCATCGTTAAACCTTTTATAGCGTGTCATATCGATTAAATCGATCATAATTCGTTCCATCGGTTTAGAGGCCGTAATATGTACTTGGCGCTCTTTATTTTTTAACGGTTGTGATTGTACACATGTGATGCATTCGGAAACGATTTTTCTTATAATGTCCCTAGGAATTTTAAAAAAAACCTTATTGCATGATGCTTCGAATCGGTTAACGCCCCCGTGATGAAGCTGGTGGAAAGCTCTACATTCCACTTCCAAGGCCTCAAGCTGTTCACTATGAAAAACCTTGAGGTGGTTCCCATTAGCCCGGTCCCTTAAATATAGCGCCCCATCTATAAGAAGGTAATTACCAGCTTTTTGTTTCAACCGTTTTTTTTGTTGCTTTTCTAAAACAACTTCATTGTCCCTGCCTAGTAAAACTAATTTTAAATTACTGTATTCACTAGCATTTCTGGGAGGAAGAATCATTTTTAAGGTGATAAAAAAAAATCCTTTTATTTATCAACTAGCGTATGCTTTCCCGTTTTGAAAACGGGATTTAATTGTTTTGTTTATGGTATGTACCTCCTTTAATTTTTTTTTAAGTTGCCATATTTGGTTTGAAAAGAAAGGGGAAATGCAATTTTAGACAACATTAAAATCATTTCCAATGCAAAACTTGAATATAGATTCAAATCAAATTATTCTATAAAATCCAATTTGATAACTTTATAATGTTTATACGTTCAAAATTTGACACTTACATTCAACTTTTCTTTGGTTAATATTTTTGTGAATTTTTTCTAGAAGGGTTAAATAAATTCTAAAAAACGATTCTGACAATATTTTGGGACTGAGTTTTACAAAACAAAAAATTATAATCAAAATGTATTAACATACAGTACACGCACATATGACAGTCAAAATCCTTCATTGAGTTTATATTTGATATTAAGATGACACAATAAGCTATAATAAGAAGTTTAGATTTTACAAAACCACAAAAAAGAGGGGCAAAAAATTAAATAAAATTCTTTTATATATATGACTAGCGTATGCTTTCCCGTTTTGAAAACGGGATTTGAATGTTTTGTTTTATAATATGTACCTCCTTTATCTTTTTTCAATTTCCACTTTAGGAAGATGGAATTTGAAAAGGAGATGTTATGTTTTAAAACCACTTTTTATGAACATTTGAACAGTAAAATGAAGTTGAAAACACTTATGAATCTTGATAAGATATGTTTAAAACTCTTAAAGCTCAGCTTTTGACCTTTATCTTTAAAATCATCATTGGTTAAATGTTTTGTAAATTTTTTTCGTAGAAGGGTTAAATAAATTCTAAAAAACGATTCTGACGATATTTTGGAACTGAGTTTTACAAAAATAATAATCAAAATTAAAAAGTATTAACTAATAACATACACACTTAGAATAGTCAAATTAAAGCAATAAATTTATATTTGATATTTAAATAACATAGAAAGCCTAAAATAAGAAGTTTAGATTTTACAAAACTACAAAAAAAAGGGGTAAAAAATTAAATAAAATTCTTTTATATATATGATGATGATTGTTATTATGTAAGTTTTTTCTTATTTTTTTTTTTTTTTTTTTTTTTTAATCTAGTATGCCGTGGTCGAGTGGTATGCTGTTTGTTTCTTTCACATGGTCCGCTGGTTCGAATCCAAACAAGTGCGTTTATTTATTTAAAAAAGATTAAACTTAGACAGAGCTTTCTGAAAGGAGGGGTCAACGCCTGCACGGGGTTGCATTTACTAGGGGTCAATGCTTGCACGGGATACAAATCCTAAGGGTCAACTCCTGCACGGGGTTGCATTTACTAGGGGTCAATGCTTGCACAATCTGGAAATCCTAGGGGGTCAACGCTCGCGCGCCACATTTATTACTTAGCATTTTTTATATTTTTTAAAAATTTGATCCCTGTCAGTTCTTACACTTTTAGTTCGTATTTTAGCACTATTTTTTTAAACAAAATAAAAAAAAATTAGAAAATCTGTCCTATAAAGAGGGGACTTTTGCTATATTTAAAATAGCTCTCTAAGATATTGTTATTATTAATGACTTTATTGATGGTGTTCTTGATCGTCTAATGTTCCGTGCCCTTCAAAGATAAACTTCTTTATGTATTTTATTTTTAATATAAGAATACTGTTCAGCAATTTTAGTAAAAGTTCAGGCCAATGTCGGCTTATGGAGAAAATTTTCGGAATAAGGTTTTTTTTGCCCCTTTTTTCAAAAATAGAGGAGAAAAAATGTCGAGGAAGGAACAAAAATAACAAATAAAATAAATAATTAAATAAGGCAACAAACACAGAAGTAGAAGAATTTCATTAGAGCATGCACCTGAATAAAAAAAAGCTTTGCACTCTGAACTGATTTGTTTCTATTTGGTATAGTAATTTTTTTAAGATCGCCAATTACCTTCTATGGTATTGGTATGAACACCAGTTATTGGTTCTCGGAAATTTAACGAATGATTTACTGTTAGATGTTGGTCAAATATTAAGCCCAAATTATGATAGGCTCTCCACATATCGCTATAAATAATACTTTTCTTATCTACGTGTTATAATAAAAGATTGGTGAGCGTTATTGGTCTCTTTTCTCAATGTATATAAATATAATTCTGCGTTTTATGGTACATTCAACCATACCAAAACACCAGAAACCTTTAACAATTTTGCCTCTATTATTCTTGCCAATCTTCGTTTCGTCGTTTCTACTACTATTTTTCACCTCCAATAATCCCGATACTATTTAAATATTTTTGATAAATATCAGATTCTTTTAACTTTGTTAATATAGTTGAAACAAATTCGGCAGAAAACCCCAAAAATTGACAAATGAACTTTCGAGGATATCCTAGATTCCACTTATTAAGTTGCTTGTAATATTGTAATATGGTTAAGTCTAGATTCTTGATAGAAAGTACCTTTCCATATTGAAGTTGTATTTTTACATGTACTCCATTTACACTTCATAATAAAATTTTGTTTGTCCTTTATTATCATCTGAGAATCTCATAATTCATAAATCAGAATTTTATGTTTTGTTATTAATTCATTATATATTATTTGAATTCTTCTCTTGTTTAATTATCTCCTCAATCTTTCAAAAAAGAGGCAAAAAACAAAAAAACCCTATATCGAAGATTTTCTGCTAAAGCCGACATTAGCCTGAACGGCTTTTCCATTTATAAACATGTTTTTATAATCTTATTTTGTTTGTTAATTTATTTAAGATTCGAAATATTAGACAGACGATATTATTGACACCTATTGTTGTGATGTAGTCCTTTACATCACAACCCCATTTATATATAATGTATCAAGTAAATTAATTTGTTACATTTATAAAGTCTAATAGATAATATAAAATATTTTTATATTAGTGTCTTTATAATATTTAATAAATAACCCCCTGATGCTTGTTAACTCCTTCAGCATTTTATTTATTTTATATTTCCATTTACATCATAAGAACGTTAAATGTTTTTGCAATTTTTTTGAGAGAGGTTAATATAAATTCCAAAAAACGATTTATCGATATTCTGAAATTAAGTTTGAAATTAGCAATTTAGCTTTTCTCGCTATTACGCGTGTTCTAATAATTACCCTCGAATTTTTTCATTAAATTTTTTTATTTTTCTACAAAAAAATCATAAATAGATTAGAGACTACAAAATTAAGAAAAAGAAGGAAAATTTTTCAATAAAACCTAGATATTAATGTAAATAATTTATTTTGTTAATTTAAATCTCATGTTAGGAATCTTATCGACTATGTAAAGTATTGTTGCACCACCAATCAATAATAAACAAGATCCAAATATACTAATTCCAGTAATAAAATCCGCCGACTTGCCAAATTTGTTGTAAAATATTGTATTTTCTAATCCTTCATCATACGAACAATGGATAATTTCTTTAACGCATGTTTTATTCAAAAATTCAAGAATCGCAGTCTTATCTGCAAATTTTTCTGCTAGTCCAAAACATCTCATCTTTAAAAAGAGTCTTAAATTTAATATTGGGATGATTGATAATACATACATTAGTATGTCATCATGGTTTAGCTTAAACACCGCTGTATCGCATGTAACTAGTGGTGATTGTATTATAAAAAAATATATTAAGCTAAAAACAATATTATATTCGGAGATAATAGACATGCAAGTAAACAAAAAAATATTTAAAATAGTAGAAATAATAAAAACTAAAAACACTATTGGATGAAATAAAAAATTTCTAAAAAATAAGAGATATAAACAGAACTTAACAGAGAAGAATATAAAATTTCTAATTAGACAGTAATAGAATGTCGCCATAAAATATGTACCATACGTGTATCTACCATTTAAATATTCAATTACAAAACATCGATTGTGGGACCAAACTCCAGTGTAAGCATAAAATGACCAAATAGAATGAGTTATACTATATAAATGACTAACTACAGCAAAACTAAAACTCAATATTTGACCATAAGAACACAGTTTCAATTCATCATAAAATTTTAAATGATTAAATGGATAAGATTCGACGAAATGAAAAATTGGTTCAAATAAAATTGCTATAATTGATATGAATACCATTAAAACTATTTTAACCGATAATTTGTTTACATTATACGTAGCATTAAAGGAGTATTTTATCACCTTCCAGCTATCAGCGAATTTGTGTTTAAAATCAAGAGTCTTGTAATTATTACATATTCTATTATTATTATATTTTTTACATTTATCCTCGTTTTTTTCAATAATTTTCTTAACATTCGATTTATATTTTTTGGCTTCGGGAAACTTGGAATTATCAACCAAAATAACAAACAATAATTCTGGCAAAGATAAGTCAGATTCCATAGAGATCCCATTTCCGATCAAAAAAGATTCTAATTGCTTATATGGTCCAATATAAAATACTCCCAATTTCACTAATGCAATTAAGTCATCAAAGTAGCTAAAAAGACCAGGACCAGGTTGATGTATTGCAGATATAACCATACAATTATAATCCTGTGCATACTTTTTAAGTGTCTGGATGATTTCTGATGCTGTATTTGAATCTATCCCAGTCGTAGGTTCATCTAAAATTAAAATTTCTGGATCATTAATCATGGATATTGCGATCAAAGCTCTTTTACGTTCACCTCCAGAAAGTGCCCCAAAGAAATTATTTTTTTGATGCAATATAGAGCATCTTTCAAGTATCTTGTCGATTTTATGTTCGTAAAATTCACTGCTTTTGTCTTCAAAAAGTGACATATAATATTTCATATGATTATTAATCGACAAGTCAGGATAAAATATATCATCCTGAGGAACATACGAAAACTTCATTTTCCATTCTTCTGGTTCTCTTTCTTTGCCATTGTATAATATCTTACCAAATGTTTTAGATTTTTCACTGATATCACCAACAAGCATTCTAAGAAAATGAGTTTTACCACAACCACTAGAACCAATTACAGCTGTAAGTTTCCCAGATTCAATTTTCCCAGATAAACATCTTAAAATTCTAGTGTAAGATACATGTCCATTAGGACCGAATTTTGGTACATCAAGATAAAGATTTTCAAATTCCAGTGTTTTAATTTGTCTTTCCATTTAGGGTCCACTTAAGATTTTTCTATTTATATCAAAAAGGAGTATCAATGGCAATGTATAATTTTTTTAAATGTTTGAAACTTTTGTAAATTAGCAAATATATATTTTTGTTTTTTAAACATGTCAAATATTTCTCTTTCTTATTTTTCAACTGTCATTTCGTTGACAGCAGTTACAAAATTTGACATTTTAAAAGTTGAATCCTTTTTACGAAAATTATTTATGTCCACAATTAACCTTGTAAATTATAAACATTGGCACTATAGTTGTGTAAACAACTAATTATATTATATTTTTGAATAACTAGCAACATTAAATTCCTCGTTCCTTGTGTAGGATTATTTTAAAATCAAATTACAGTAGTAGCTATCACGAGCTAAGTAAATGATTATTGAAATAATAGAATTTTGAGAAAAGCATTTACAGTATACATTTTCTGCAAGATTTCATAAGATTTTAAGCAAATTACATTTGTCTTAATAATATGTATGATGCGAGCTGCCCCCATCCGGCTGTTCGGCTTATTTAAATAGTTTATATTTTTAGAATTTTAATTGTCTCTTGAATTTAATATGCCCAGTAGAAGGCTAAAATTATTCTTTTTATCTTTATTAATGTCATTGATCTAAGTATTAGAAGAAAAGACTTTCTCTAAAAACTATATGTTTAGACAAATATTTTAAGCAGACACTATATAACTCGTAATTTGTTTGTTGACGGCGAAGTATTACTTATCTAGATGACTCGGCCTCATATTAACATAATGCGGGAAATAAGTCAAAGAGGCTTATTCTACCGTGAAAGGCAAGATAAGAATATCGAGGAAATTACATATAAACTAATTCGCACTTTGGCCTCCTCAACAAAAATAAATTAGATTTTTTATAATCGTGATCTTAAAATCTAAAGTACCAGAGCAGGAAAGAGCAAACAAAATTTAAATGTCTATAAAACGGGTACATTGAGACCTAATTTGTCTAATAATATAGGAAACATATATATAATTTATTTGGGTATAATATTCGGCTTATTAATTACTTTTAACAAGATACGCTTACAGTCTCATCTGGCAGTTCTAGGACTTCCTTCTGAGATTCACTCATTGGGCTCTCGAAGACCCCTTCCTGATCTGTATCAAGCCCATGTCTGGCTGACATAGTTAGGCTTTCTAAAGTCATTTTAAGGACTCTTGACTGTATATATGCTTCCGTTCTGGGTTCTAATCTGAGCACTTTGATATGCGTACGGTGAAAATTAGTTACTATTCGATCCCACGTCATCACATAAGGAATATTTTCGGCTTGTATTTGTAGAGAGAAGCCACATGATTTGCGAGCAAGTCGTATTTATGTTTCTTTTCTGTTTCTACTGCATGGATGTTGTTAAAACTTGTGATTCCAACTTCTACAACGATCACTTCTTTCCTCAACTTGTCTACAATTAGTATATCAGGATTGTTATACTTTATTTGAATACTTGAATGTATCCTACTGTCGACTCGTATCTCAACATACTCATTGGCTACACATTCCTGGATTGAATGATTTCTAATTCTTTTGGAATGGGATAGACCATACGTCTTACATAACTGCAGGTGGATGCATCGCAGTGCCTCATTGTGCCGTCTCATGTAATCATGTGAAAGCATACGATCACATTGGGTGGCCATATGATCTACTGTCTTTTCATATTCATGGCAGTGTGGGCATTTTTTCTGTTTCTAAGAAAATATTTCGGTCCTATAATATAGGAAACATAATAAATATTTCAAAAAAAGTTTATGTTCGAAAAGTAGAATCTAAATTATTTCGATTTGCAAAATATATTCGATTTTTTCCCTTAAGTCATTTATAATCAAAATTTCTTATGTAACCTCTTTTCCATTATTTTGTTGAGTTTAACAGGTTTTTAGGCTTTAACTATGTTTTGTTATATAAGCATTGTTTAACCCCTTTAGCAATTCGATAGCAATATTAGATCAATTAAGAAAACAACATCATGTTGTATTCTTTTAAACATTACTCTACAATCATAAATGCTATGGAATTTCTATTTTCAAAAGTACAAATCTCATCTGTCAATAAAATTATTTATTTATTACTTATAATTATTTATAATATTATTTGTTTAGGTTACTATTATTCATACATAGAGATATGTTTTGACTAAATAAATAGTAAATAGATAATTTAAAGTGCAAAATTATATTTTTGGTCATTATCTGATTTTTATAATTTGTTGGAGCATTTTCAATTTAAAATTTTATTTTGCGTAAAGATACTTGATTTTACATTTGTAGCCTGATTTTGGAAGTCGAATCGGAAAAAGTGTGGGGAGCAAAAACCTAAAAATTATAATTAAATCGAAACATAACCAAATAAAATTAGACTAACAAAATATCTTTTTATTCCATTTATTTGTTTATCTTTATATGTATAAAAACGACTCTTGATATATTTATATATTAGAAATATTATTGTAAGTCAATTCCAATAGTATAACTGATAATGTGAAAAAAATTAATAATTTTATAAATAGACAACCATACTTTAATAAGAGGAAAAATTGTAAAGTATTATTAAGTTATATGTAACTAAAGAAAAATTTAAAGACTAAACATAGAATTTTATTCATATTCGTACTATAAAACAATGAATTACGAAAAAGCGCAAATTAATATAAAACTATCAAAATAGAAGCATTAAACCTTAAATATAATTTTTACATCATACTATAAAAGAAAACCTGTTTACCGATAGTATAAATTAATTAAACGAACAAAAAATAGAATAATTTATTTTAAAATAAATTACGACACATGTTTTAAATTATACTAATAAAAGACAACATAAAGAAGGTTATTGTTATGAAATTGATATTAAACGAAAAAAGGTTCTTATTTAAATAATTTTAGATAAATTAATAAAAAAATAAACTCCCCTCTTCTTATTCTAGCTGTTTTTTTCTCTGCAAATACGAGAAGAGGATTATCCTTCCATGGGGACAGACTGTTGTAGGTGTTATCCCCATCCATTGACCTGTGGTATTATTAATCACCAACCCCCTCTCAATACATCGTGTCAGAGCAGCAAGCTCTCCAGTATCCATTGGACTTTGGCACAGGCAAGTATTTTCTTATATTTACCTAAAATGCGTGCAGAGTAACCCCACAGTAGATACGATCAGGAGGGGATGGTTTAAATACCCCAAGGGTAGACATCTTCTTACTAGTTCAAAGGTCCCTAAAATCATCTGTATCTCACATATGCCTCCTTCACAAACATATAAAGCCTGGTTTTTATTGCACTGCGTTGACAACTAGTCGCTCACCAGTTCGGAAAACGTAAAAATTAAGCAGAATGAATCTAGAGACCCTTTATTTCTCAAGTCCACTTAGTCGCTTGTTGGCTCAGAGATTACCCCTTGTGGGGCCTTGCTATGAGCTCAAACTAGGCCGTGTACAGCAGATACTATTTTGTATTGATAAGTTATCACAGTGATGGTATTGTTTTGTACATTTTGGAAGATTATTAAAGTAGATACTAATTCCGTAGGTCTAAATGAATAAGTTTCTTTAGATCAATTTAATGAGTACAGTGCATTTTTTAAATTCAAAGAATGTCATAGAAAGTAGAAGCCTTTAGGTGTCTAAATGATTCAAACTTAACCATGCCCAATCGCAATTCTGCTTTAACTGCTGAGCTAGGGCCCCGTCAGAAATTGAAAAAGATGTCGACAAACATATTGAACATTTTAAACCAGAAATTGTCAATTATCTATACGATTTTATTAATAATCTAGAGGCCAAGAAGTATCTGTATAAAATAGTTAAACATCATAAAGGGAATATCGAAGTTGATAAATTTCTATATTATGTCGTTTAAATAGCGACTTAAAATTTCCAGACCTCTATAAAATCATAAAGAAAATATAACAAAAAAACCTTCTCCCTAAAGTGTATTTCAAAATTAAATCTTTTACAGTTATTTATTACTACTTTAATGCAAGAATTTATATCTCATTTTGGTATCTGATGCGTCAATTCATACAACATCTATTATTCATATTTTAGATGTATTGTTTAAACTTTTTTAAAAAAGAGAATCTTATACTAGACTATCCACCGTTGTATAATTTATTCGAGTATAATATCTTATTCACTCATTTTTTTTATAAGATGCACTCACAATATCTTCTGTCAGTTCCCAAAGTTCCTTTTTAAATTCGCATATTGGGCTCTCGAATACACCTCTTTGAAAGTATAAAGCCCATGTCTGATTGACATATTTAGGCTTTATAAAGTCATCTGTAAGCTTCTGTTTGTATATTAAATTAAGCATATATTTATCGTTTAGGTTCCTTTAATCTAGAAAGATGTTTATGAAAAGTGTTCTTTTGTAATAAGCTGCCTGTTCAAAAGTAATATTTGTCTATTTGAAACCATAAACACATATTTTACATTTAAATTCTTTATTAGTCCAAGAAAACAATCTATAAATTATGTCAAAATAGTTCATATGACATATTTAGGTGACGATAACATAATCTTAAATTCAAACTTGTACATAAAAAAATGATTTATTATTTTGAGATAAAAATGAATAGTAATCATTCTCTTTCTTGTTCCTCTTTTTTTTTAAATTTCGATTTTTATAACAAAAAAAATTAACGGCACAAAGATGCGTGGATGCATCTTTTCGTCATTTTAAGTATTGTTTTACTTTTCCAATAAAAGAGAAGATAAAAATCAGTCGTAGAACGACGTTTTTACAATTTAAAATCTTACTAGATAATGAAAAAATAAAACGGCGGGCCCAAGTCAAGTAAAGCCTTCAAATTTGAGGCTGATTCGAGAGTGCTACAGATGTCAATGTTTAACGTTGGTGCCATATTATTTCTTTAAATGGTTTGTATCATATAAACTATGTTTTCGTTTTAACACACACTATTTTGATCTTCACATTTGAAATTTTCTAAAGAAAATTTTTATAATTTTACATAAGTTGAACAACAGAGGAACTATGCATTGGATTTTTTTAAGAGACTTATAGATGTGATGTTTCTTTCAACAAATTAATAGTTATATTGATATATTTAAGTTTAGACGTCCATGTTTATGATCTAGTTTATGGGCATATGCTCTTTACAATTTTAGTTCTATAAATAATTATGTAGTACTTTTCATGATATAATAGTTGGTCCCTCTAATGCACCACTTATCACACTCTATTTCCTCATATAGTGCAACTATAGTTCAGTTCACATATTCCACTGTGGATTTTTCTGTTTGTATATTCGTCTTTAATTTATATAGATAGACTCTGGGCCTTTTTAGGTACAATAGATTAGATGTATGCCTCAAAAGATCTTGGTTTTAAGCTCACCAATCTTTTATTTGATATTTGGTCCCCGCACCATCGCATGTTTGAAATGGGAAATATTCGTATCCAAAGTGCACTAATTTTTGGCTAAGGTAAGCTTTAGGTACCAGGGTTCCCGGGTTATAAGATCCACCCCAAAAGTCGAATTTTACGACTTTTTAAATATGAATTTTTATACTAGTAGAAAAGATCCACCCCATACCAAAATGGTAAAAAATTTAATATAAAAAGGAACCCCTTTGATTTTCCTAGTATCCTACAACTTGAAAGTAGTAATACTTATGTTGCCATTGTTTTCACGCAATTTTTGTAATCCTTTTAACTTTTCTTTTAGCGATATGATTTTTTTTTTCATGGGGTATAGTTCAAAAAATTTTAAATATTTTATATCAATAGATAAGACCCACCCATAGATAAGATCCATGATCTTTTCTATGGGTAACTCTCATAACAAGAAAACCCCGGTGATAATTTTCAATATAGATGGGGTTTGTCTCTTTTTTATAAACGGAGGAAAGAAAATGTTAAGGCAACAAAAATAAATAAATTAACCAAATATACATTAATAAAACAAAAGGTAAATACAATAATTTTCATATACACCATATAATAAATAAACGTTCTGTTTTGTATATGCTTTATGATAGTTGAAGAGCTTATTTAACCTTTCTTACTTTAGTAAAATGTGTTATTTGATTAGATAAGAAAAGAACATAAAAAATTTGTAATATACAATTCTATTTATTTCACAACTATATTAAAAGTAAACCCAGTCAAAATTCCATTTACTTGTTAATTGAATTAAATGAGCATGTGCCCCTTAAAACGTGTAGTTTTTAATTTAAAATTGTATGTTGTACACTTATATTATTTTTAGCCTGAATAAATTATTTGGGCTAAAGTGCATTTTAGCCTTGTAAATTTTTAAATGCAATTGTATTTAATCCGGGCACTTTTTTAACAGCAATATCATTTATTTTTCTTATTAGTCTATTTTGACGTTAAAGTTGAGATATTTCACCAAATATCTTCAGCAATGATATTTTTGACACTTCGACATGGGCAAAAGTTTTATTCTTCATATTTATTTATACCGAAATTCCTAAGATAAATTTTTTGACCAATGTTATTTAACATTTCTAGAATACATTAATATGTATTATCATTTATACCCATATTGATACTGAAGATGTAAAAGATAAATGCAATTTATCTATTTTTTTTTGAAAGACTTTGATGCTAAAGCTCTCAATGTTAACATGATAGTAAAATTTATTAAAAAAAATAGCGAACACGTGTTAATTAAAGATATTGATGAAAACATAATCCCACATTATTTGATCGTCTGTTATCTCTAATGGATTCCGAAGACAATAGAGTCAGACAAACGTCAATAATGTCATTGAGAAAATTGTCATTTCTAGAAATTATAAATTAAAAATCAATAAAGAAGTATTAGACAAAATAGTAGAAAGATTATTCGACAACGAAGAGAGTGTGGGGGTAAAAAGGGAAGCTATTTTATTTCTTGCTAAATACCGAACCTGCAATATTAAAGACAACGAGATGATTTATAGTCTTTTAATAGAAGTTTTCGAATGGGGGACCATTACAGATTGTCGCAGATTGGCATATTAAATTTTAAGATAAATAAAAATACTATAATTAGTATCGCAGATAGATGCCAGACGTAGATTTTAGCATAAAAACCTCATTTAATGAAAAAAATTTTGAAAAAAATAATATAAGAGAATTTAGCAAAGAAATAAAAGTTCTTTTATTAAAAGATGTATGGAATCAGATAAGAATCGATTGAACAGAAATATTTATAAAAAAAAATGTTCTTTAAATTTTAATTTTCTTGATGAATTTAATATTTTTATAAATGATTTTAATAGTCCGACAACACATGAAATATAAAAAAAATAGTAAAAAGACTTCTTATTTGGGTAGAATTGGCTTTATCTTCTGACACAATTTTTAATGATTCATCTTTCGAGAACATACTTTTTTATTCAATTTATTTCGAATATGTACATGACAAAGATGAAGAAAAGATTTATATTTTTCTCCTTGTCTTAAATATGTAAAATTTATGCGTAAATTAATAAATTACTCAACAGATACTGACGAGACATTAGAAGAAACAAAATTTTATTCATAATCTTGCATTTTTATGATGAATTTGATGATGAGTCGATACAAATTTGAAAAATTATTATTAAAAGACTAATAGAAAACGTTATTCACGATGATATCATCGAACAAGTGTTTAGAACTGCTAATAGCATTGATCAAGAAAATGGGGATAAAATATTTGGAGATATGATAATCAACGCCAAAGAGACAGATTCAATTTATACATTAAAAATTGCAAAATTTATTTTAAAATATTCACAAACTATTGGCAATATTCAAAAACACATTGCAAAGGAGCTTATATCAAAATTTGAAACGATTAAAACCGGATTGGAACTAACCAATTTGATGTGTGAGATTGCTTTCTTCTATCTTTATATTTCATATGACGGAGGAGTTTATAATTTCTTCAAAAAATGGACCTTATACAGAAGATTTTTTCTCAATGATTGTCGCCCCTGAAAAAAAATATGAAAACGAGAAATACAAAAGTTTATGTCTTGAAGTGTACTATGAATTGTTAGATTATCGATGCCATGGTAATATTGTTCCAATTAAAAGTATGTTCTAAAAACCCTCGCAACCCCAGAACCCCCACGTTGTTATGATTGTATAAAATATTGTAGGACAGCACTTGAATATTTTTTTGATAGTGATTATGTAGATAATGGTAAATGAAGATTTATTAGAGCATCTAAATTTTTTTTCCACGGTATTATATGTTATATATCCTCATTATTTTTACCCCTCATTATGGAAAATAAACACATGGGGCGATACCAGAAAATGGGTCTACAAAGGAGGACCGTGGCCAAGAGGCTAGAATATTATTAAAAGAGGTTAAAAGGATTGTTTATGAGTTGTTTTTAGAGAAAATTGATGAGTGTGGATTTAAATTAGAAATTTTTAGGAGAGGTTCTATTTTATTGAGAAATTTTATTGTTGAGAGGATCTCGCAAGAGGGTAGTTGGAAGGAAATTGAGGAAAAATTAGAGTTGCTAGCTATTCAGGAGGAAAAGGAACAAGTGAGAAAAAAAGAATTTGAAGAGTTGTCCCTAGCGTTATGGGCTAAATTTGAGGAGAAGAATAAGTTGTCTCGTGAGGAAAATAAAAAGAATATACTTTGCTACAATTGTGGGAAGTTAAGCCATAGTGTTAGATTTTGTAGGGGAATGAGGCGAGATTCTGAAGACAGAAGAAATAAAAGTAGTTTTAATTATGTTGGTAAATGTAAGTGCAATTAGACTTAGAGGGTAAATGTGATGACGATTCCAATTTGGACAAATGTGATTATTATAATGTTGATGGTGGGAAACGTAAGAAGAAAAATTTAGGGGATATACAAGATTATAGCAAAAGGGACAATAATAAGAGAGTTCTGTTGAGAAGGGATGTAAGAGGCATCGCGTATTTAGAGGAGATTATTTCACGGGTAGGAGGAGAGAGGATGAAGATATTAGTTTTTGTAAGGTTGAAAAATGTATTATCAAGACTCAAGAAGGCAAGAAAGTTGTTAAAAAAGGGCAGGCTATAGCTCAGGCTTTGTTGAAGAAGACGGAAGATTATATTAATAGTTTGGAAAGAAGAAAGATAATTAGAAGGTCGACATCTGACTGGAGAAATCCCATTAGAGCGATTGAGAAACCGAATGGTGATATAAGATTAGTAAGTAATTTAATTGCTCTTAATGACATTGTAGAGAAGGATCCTTATGAGTTAACTAGGATAAGAGATGTTGTAGAAGTACACAGGGATCTGAATTTTTTACCGTGATAGATCTAAAGGAGGGGTTTTATAGTATTGAGATTGAAGAGAAGGATAGGTTTAAGACGGCTTTTGAGTTTAATAAAAAGGTATACGAGTGGAATTCGATGGTCATGGGGTTTAAAAACTCACCGCAGATATTACAAAGAATAATGAATGGGATTTTTGAAAAATTTATTGGTAAGGGAATCGAAATTTATGTGGACGATATTGTGATTCATAGTAAGACAAGAGAGGGTCACGACAAATTGTTGAAAGAGGCTGTAGATATATTAGAGGAGAATAGTATGAAAATTAATTTGGCTAAGGTTCAATTATGTAAACGAGAGGTGATGTTGTTAGGAGTAACCGTTAATGGCAAGGAGATACTGCCATCTGAAATAAAGCAAAATGAAGCGTTAGAATTTCCCAAACCGGAGTGTGTATCAGATGTTAGGAAGTTTCTTGGGCTGGCTGGATGGTTAAGAAATCATATTGATAATTATGCAAAACGTACATTGGCGTTGACGGATTCTCTTAAAGGACGAGGAAGTAATTGGAAATGGACAGAAGAAATGGAAAAAGAATATATTAGTTTAAGGGAAGTGATTAGGGATTTAAAAGGTTTAGCAATTGTTAATTATAATAAGGAATTTTTGTTACGCACGGATGCGAGTAATGTTGGAATGGGTGCTGTTTTAATGCAGGAAGATGATCAAGGTAATTGGGTACCAGTACAGTGGGCATCGAAAAAGTTTACGCCTACGGAAACGAGATATGGAATCAGTGAGAAGGAGATGTATGCAGTCTTTTGGGGAATTAAAAAGTTTGAATATGAACTACGCGGAAGAAGATTTAGAGTAGAAACTGATCATAAGGCATTGATCGAGATTAGAAATAAACCAGCATTTAACAATAATAGAATTAACAGGTGGATTGAAAAGATTCAAGAGTTCGACTTTAGCATTGAATATAGAGAGCCTAGTACCATGGTTGTAGCAGATGCACTGAGTAGGGTACATGAAAATGAGAAAACGCTAATGAATAAGGAGAGAAGTATTAAACAGGCACAGGGTAAATGGGACAAGCATGTTAAAGTTGTTGATGGGAAGGAAATTTGGGTATTTGACTCTGGTAGAGAAGCGGAGATTCCAAAGAAAGAATTGCGTGAAGGTTTAATTGTCAATGCTCATGAAAATTTGGGACATAGAAGTTTAGGATCAGTGTACTATGCAATGAAGTTTGAATTTTATTGGCCGGGTATGAAGAAGGATATCGAGGATGTTTTAAAGAAGTGTGAAGTTTGCCAAATATATAATAGGAAAAAGAGTGGTGGTTGTGATTTTGTTAGTTCAAGATTTTATTTGGAAAAGGTTGCTTTGGATTTGATTGAGTTTAGGGATTTAGGGAAATATGTGTTGGTCGTGATTGATTATTATACTAGGATCGTTTGGGGAAAAGTTATAGAGGACAAACGCGGAAGCTCGGTTGTAGGATTTTTAAAACAGTTGTGTGGATTAGGAATGAAACCGGTAGAAATAATTACTGACAACGGTAAAGAATTTAGTAATGAATATATGAGGAATTGGTGTTCAGAGGAAAATGTATTACATAGGAAAGTAAGCGTAGAAAGTCATAGAAGTAATGGAAGAGTGGAAAGGGTAATAGGAACCATAAGAGAAGGAATATTGAAAGATGATGCTGTGGATTTTTAAGCCAAGGTTAATAGATGTATATGGCGTTATAATAACAGCTATCATGAAGGGTTGAGATGTACACCGTTTGAGGCCTCAAGAGACGAAACGGGCCATGTTATGATCGAGAATGGACCTGAAGGATTTTATAGTAGGAGGTTTGTGGCTCGCAAAAGAGAGAAATTCTATAAAGGTCAGAGAGTTAGGGTAGCGAAGAAAGAGAACTTATCGGGTTGTAGTAAGTATGAGAAAGGAAGGTTTTTAGGATATGGTGTTATCAAGGAAGTTTGCGGAGGTGACTCGTACTTAGTTAGTTTGGAAAATGGTAGGATCGTGAAAAAGCGGCATTATGATTTAAAAGGTCTGCTTGGGATTAATGAGTTCTAGTATGAGACTACCGTCTTGGAGGGGGGATGTTATATATCCTTATTATTTTTACCCCTCATTATGGAAAATAAACACATTATATAGAAGATGCAACATTTTTGATTAATAGCTTTTGTAAAACCATTATGATATTAGATTATCTCTATCAAGAATATTTTATTGATTCCTGTTTATATTTAATAGAATATTCTAAGACTAAAAATGGATTACAGTTACTTTCTTTGAAGTTTGTAATTCCATATCCATATCAGTTTTAGAGATACCTAAAGCCTCAAGAATTTTATTTAAATATTCTTAACAAAATTAAAATTTGTGACGACTGGAATCCCTTCCTGTCAAAGAAAATATTGCTTACTTTGAATTGTATTAAAAATGCTATGTACCGTCCAAATGATTGATTTGATCATTTACTGAATTCTATAATGAGTTTGGATGACGGAAAGCCTCTTTTTGATGAACAACAAAGAATATATAAGCTTGATTTTAGATATAAACTTTTGGAATTGAAAAAAGTAGAACAAATAATTATATATTGGATCATAAGTCTAAATCATTTACAATATATTTACAAATAAACAAAGATAAATATAATTGCCTAAGTACACCCCAAAAATGAAAAAATATTCGTCATTATGTTTCACTTAGTTTATCGCAATAGGACGGGAAGGCAACTATTTTTTATGGCAGTTTTCATCTTAATTAAATTAAACCCGTTGTTTATTATAATAATATTGTGTGCTTAATAAGAAAGTTTTATAATTTTTTCTTTTTTTCACACGTATTTTTTTATACGTAAAACATGTTACAAGACCAAAATACGAAGATTCTTAAATGTAGATAAAAAAAAAAGAAAATAAAGATGGTGTATACAGATGTCTAGAACATATTATTTTTATAATTAATTTAAAATAAGAGTTTATAAATAAATAAGGGAAAATAAGCCCGAGAGAGGAAGGCAATTTATGAGCATTACAGGACCGAAATATTTTCATAGAGAAACTGATAAAATGCCCACACTGCCATGAATATGCAAAGACAGTAGATCATATGGCCACCCAATGTGATCGTATGTTTTCACATGATTACATGAGACGGCACAATGATGCACTGCGATGCATCCACCTGCAGTTGTGTAAGACGTATGGTCTATTCCATGCCAAAAGAATTAGAAATCATTCAGTCCAGGAATGTGTAGCTAATGAGTATGTTGAGATACGAGTCGCAGTAGGATACATTAAAGTATTAAAATAAAGTATAACAAGCCTGATATACTAATTGTAGACAAGTTGAGGAAAGAAGTGATCGTTGTAGAAGTTGGAATCACAAGCTTTAACAACCTCCATGCAGTAGAAACAGAAAAGAAACATAAATACGACTTGCTCGCAAATCATGTGGCTTCTCTCTACAAATACAAGCCGAAAATTATTCTTTATGTGATGACGTGGGATGGAATAGTAACTAATTTCCACCGTACGCATATCAAAGTGCTCAGATTAGAACCCAGAACGGAAGCATATATACAGCCAAGAGTCCTTAAAATGACTCTAGAAAGCCTAACTATGTCAGCCAGACATGGGCTTGATACAGATCAGGAAGGGGTCTTCGAGAGCCCAATGAGTGAATCTCAGAAGAAAGTCCTAGAACTGCCAGATGAGACTGTAAGCGTATCTTGTGAAAAGTAATTAATAAGCCGAATATTATATCCAAATAAATTATATTATTTTTTATAAATAAATAAAGTTTTTTGTGAAAAATATCTTCCATTATTTTTTCAAATTCCACTGGATGTCCTCTAATTCTCTGGCAATGGCACCAGGTCCTCTTAAAAGTCCTATCATAAGGGTCCCTAAAAGTTTTTATACAATATCAAGCTTATGCCTGCTCTACTCAAGGGCCTTTCGAGATCTTTTTTTAAAATTCTTGTCTGTAAAATTATTTGTGATTAGGATTTTTATAGTATGAATATCTTTATTTCTTGCATTAGGCCTCATCAGATTAATCATCAATTCAATCTATATTTTTTTTCGCTATTTTGTATTTTTTGTAATTGTTATAAAGAAAGCAATTTTATAAATACAATTTAAAATGTTGCTACAGGGGTTTCAACATATTATCAGCTTAAATGTTGTTTCTCTCATTATAATTCAACTTTATTTTATTTTGCATCAATGTGCAAACAATCTTCAAACTATAGATAGTTTTTACAAGATTGTGAGATACAAATCTCCTCTCTAAATCTAGTTGCTTCGTACACACCTGTAAATCATCATACAAAAGCACAGAAAAAACAAGTGCTTGTTAACCTTCTACAGATCTTCGATATATTGGAATTTAAGCCAGTTTTCACACGTATTAAGTACCAAGCCCTTTTGCTTAGCCATAGTACAAAAGGCTAAATATCTTTTTGTACTTATCAAGTGTTAAGAAACTCTTCATATCGTAAGATATTAAATGATGTATTGAAATATTTCACTAAAACAAAAAGTAAATGGTTTAAAAAACCAAGTAAATTTCATATACTAAAGCCTACATTAAAAGTTTATTAGATAGGTTTGGTAAAATAGATGTGATTGAAATTTACAAAAAGTTATGAGTTATGAATAGAAATATAAAATTAAACACTATGGAAAGTGTTACACAAAAAATTAGTTTAAATTTTTATTTATTTTTTTATGAATGGTAAAATGGTCTATTCGTAAATATAAAATTGTTCTATCTAAGTATGGACTATCCTCAAAAGAATTAGAAATCATTCGGTCCAGGAATGTGTAGCTAACGAGCATGTTTAGATACGAGTCGACGGTAGGGTACATTCAAGTATCAAAATAAAGTTTAACAGGCCTGATACACTAATTTTGAATAAGTCGAAAAAAGAAATGATCGTCGTCGAGGTTGGAATCTGACTATTCCAAGCGGAAATACGCCTCGATGAGATTTACGGTCTTTTCAAGAATACTGCTGTTATTATTTTTTGCGTTTGTATCCACCTCCTGCTAACCATGCCCTTTTGGGCTGTTTGGTGTTTATAGTTTTACATGTTTGTTTGTTTTTTGTAAATAAACAAACAACAATGGGAAGTTTTGAAAGACCATTCTTGAAATATATAATGCCTCATTAAGTAACATGGTTCTAGGAGAATTCACCGAAAAATTTTAAGGGGTTATTTATAGATAAAAGATTTATTGAGTTAATTTATCATTAAGATAAGATATTTATATACCAGCTTCCCCGGTATCGCTCACGAATTCAGCTCTTAACAGACTTTGGTTTCTGTGGAATTATTTATGTTTTTCAACTCCAAATTTTTAGCTTCATTCCCCTTTGCCGACGCCGCTTCTTTAACAGTCGGCATATTCGTTAGTGCGCTTACAGCTCTAGGCAATTCTTCCTCTCCTGCATTCTCCTAATCGTATCCTCGTCGTCGTTCCAAAGAGATGGATTCTAGATTCTTTTTCATCACAATAGACTGGATAAGCGCTTTAAGTAGGGTTAGATTTCAAGCAAAATGAAGTACTTTCTGTGATATTTGGTTACCACTCCATCCCATGTCATTACATAAGGAACTATTCTTGTCCAGGATTTATTTATTAGTCCCAGTTCGTTTGCAAAAAGGTCATATTTTCTTAGTTTTTCATTCTCAATATAGTAATTCGATCCTGGTGGGTTATACCAACTTCAACTATTAAAATTTCTTTCTTTTTCTTGTCAAACACAAGAATATCAGGCTTATTATGGGTCAACTTTATATTAGAGGATATTCTCGTATCTACTCTTATTTCTGCACAACATTTTCCACGATCTCTTGTACTGAGTGTCCACGTGTTTTCTTTGTCTTCTTAACCCCATATTTAATACATAGTGTTATATATTCTTATATTTTTGATCCCCAATTATGATAAATAAATACATGGGGCGATATCGAGTCGTGAGTTAACAAGTGTTGGCTGTGGTCAAGAGGCCAGAAGGTTATTAGAAGAGTTTAAGAGGATTGTTTATGGATTAGTATTGTCTGATTATGATTTTGAAAAATGTAAAGAAGGAGATTTTTGATTTTTGAATGATGAGTTGAAAGAATTTATGGTTAAAAATATTAAGATTGGAGATCATTGGAAAGTTATGGAAACCAAATTAGAGGAATTGGTTAAAGGACAGGAGGAAAAGGATATGAGATTACGGATGATTGAGGAGATCACAAAGATGGTGGCAGAGGAGATTAGAAATATTAGTAGAGAGGAAAGAATATTTGAGAAGAGAAGAACAATGAGATGTTATAATTGTTCAAGAATGGGACATAAGAGTCAGATGTGTTATTATAGATATAGAAATGTTAAGAATAAAGACGAATGTGAGAGTATTAAAGAAGAAGGTAGCAGTAGCTGTGGTGAAAGGACTTATAGGAACACATGGGATGCTAAAGACAAAAGAAACAAGAATGGAAGACAAGAAATAAAAGATGTTATGATGAGGTAGAAAAGAACGGTCTAACATTAGAAGACATGAGAAAGAGGTTTAGGAACGTTATAGACAACGAAGAAGAGAAAATAAGATATTGAAAAATGCAGAATCAGAACTGAAGAAGGTAAGAAAGTTGTAAGGAAAGGTCAGCAGGTGCCACAAGCGCATAAAGAAGAGCTGAGAAAATATATTCAGAGGTTAGAGACAAGGAATGTCATAAGAAGATCGACGTCGGAGTGGAGAAATCCGATTAAAGCTTTAATTAAGCCAGATGGAAATATAAGACTGGTTAGCAATCTCATAGCATTAAATGATTTAGTGGAGAAAGACCCTTATAAATTAGTGAACATTAGGGATATCATAAGGAACACGCAAGGGTCGAAGTTTTTCAGTGTTATAGACCTTAAGGAGGCTTTTTATGGAATCGAAATAGAAGAGCAAGACAAGCATAAGACTGCATTTGAGCATGATAAGATAGTATATGAATGGAATAGTATGGTCATGGGGTTTAAAAACTCACCTCAGATCATGCAGAGAATTATGAATAAAATTTTTGAAAAACATTTGGGTGGTAAAATAGAAGTATACATGGATGATATAGTGATTCATGCAAAGACTAGAAAAGAACATGATAAATTATTTGTAGAAGCGATGAAATTGTTAGAACGGAATAATATGCGGATAAATTCAAAGAAAATTCAGTATTGCCAAAAGGAAGTCAAGTTATTGGGAGTTACACTAAACGGGGATGATATGATGCCGTCTGAAATCAAGAAAAACGAAGCACTAGAGTTCCCAACGCCGCAGAATGTGTCTGACATAAGAAGAATTTTAGGACTGAGTGAATGGTTTCAAGGATTTATAAAGAATTATGAGAGAAGACATTATATATGACTGAAAGTTTGAAAGGTAAAAGTAAAGTATTGAATTGGACTGATGACTTAAATAAAGAGTTCGAAAATATGAAGGAAACGTTAAGAAGTATGAGTAAGTTGAAAATTGTAAACTATGACAAGGAATTTTTATTAAGAACTGACGCGAGCAATATAGGAATGGGCGCAGTACTCATGCAGAAGAATGATAAAGAAGAGTGGGTGCCAGTACAATGGGCATCGAAGAAATTCACCCCGACGTAAACTAGATATGGTATAAGTGAAAAGGAAATGTATGCCATATATTGGGGAATAAAGAAATTTAAATATGAGTTAAGAGGATGAAAATTTAAAGTAGAAACGGATCACAAAGCATTGGCGGAAATAAGAAGAAAGCCGTGTTTTAATAATAATAGAATTAATCGATGGATTGAAAAGATCCAAAAATTTGACTTTGAAATAGATTACAGGAAACCAGAACATATGGTCGTGGCGGATGCTTTGAGTAGGATACACGAGGAGGTTGATCCGAGAAAAGAAATTATAAAAAAAGAAGTGAGCGTCAAATTGAAGGTAAATGGTTGAAGCACGTCGAGACAATAGACGGTAAAGAATACTGGAATTTTGATTCGGGGAGGAAAGCATTGATTCCTAAAATAAAAGAAAGAGATGAGCTTATGAGACGTTATCATGAAGAGCATGGACACAGAGGACTAGGAAGCATGTATTATGCCATGAAGTTTGATTATTATTGGCCAGGAATAAAAGAAGATATAGGGAAAATGATAAAAAGGTGCGAGGAGTGTCAAATTTACAATAGGAAAAAGTCTGGAGGATGTGATTTTGTTGCTACAAGCAGGTATTTAGAAAAAGTAGCGTTAGATTTAATTGATTTTAGAGATAAGGGCAAATATGTATTAGTTGCGATAGATTACCATACGAGGATAGCGTGGGGATGTGTATTATACGATAAGAAGAGATCCTCCGTGGCCCAGTTTATTGAGAACTTATGTAGAAATGGCAGGAGGCCGAAGGAAATAATAACGGATAATGGGAAGGAATTTGATAATGTTGACTTTAAGGATTTGTGTAGAAAATTGGATATTATCCATAATAAGGTGAGTGTCGAGTCTCATAGAAGCAATTGTAGAGTAAAAAGAGTTATAGGAACGCTGAGAGAGCTAATATTGAAAATGAGTAAAAAGACGGCGAGTTTTGAAGACATAGTGATGGATAGCTTTAAAATTTATAATAATAGTAACCATGAAGGTATAAGAAGTACTCCCAATGAAGCGGTAAAAGACAATACGAGGAAAGTGATTATATTAAATGGACCAGAAGGAGACTACAGTAAAAGATTTGTTAGAAGATATAGAGAGCGGTTTATTGAAGGACAACGAGTAAGGATAGCTAAGAAAGAAAACATCAAAGGATGTAATAAATATGAAAAGGGAAGGTTTTTAGACGAAGGTATTATAATGGCGATATGCCCTGGGGACTCGTATGTTGTGAAGCTATCTAATGGGCGATATGTTAAAAAGAGACATTATGACTTGAAAAATCTGCTTGGGGTTAATGGTGATGTAGGAGACTAACCGTCCTGGAGGGGGGATGTTATATATTCTTATATTTTTGATCCCCAATTATGATAAATAAATACACATAGTAAGAGATGAATGCATATAACTACCTCGTTGTGTCTTTTCATATAATCAAAACCCAACATTCGATCACACTTGGTGGCTAAATGATCCACGGTCTTCCTATGAGATCAACAATGGGGACATTGTCCCTCTTGTCCACAGAAGATATTTCTATCCTGTAGGAAGCAGTAAATTGCTTCGGATCTAGCCTGATTGTTTCCTTTAACCAGCCAGGTAGGAAGAGTCCCTAATGCTTACTAAATCATTGTCCCTAGCTTTAAACAACTTTCCATGGTTTGTCCTTATGTTAATTTTGTTGTAAAGCGTCTCTTTTAGGGATTCTATTAGCATCTTCTGGGTTATCTCTCCTACAAAGCTATACCTAATCCTTAGATACTCGTTTATTGTAAACAAGTGGGATTTGCTCTCCGCCTCTACTTTAAGTATCGCTGCCCGTCTTAGTGAGCTATTTCTAGACCCATCTAACGTTTTATAAATATTCAGAGGCATACATTCGCTTCTATCTTCGATACTTATGAGGCCTCTACCCATTTCGGATCTAGGAAGGTATAGTCTTTCCTTGCAGGCAGACTGTAGATGGGCCTGTTACTTAATAAGTACCTGTCGGATATCAAAATCGAGACTTTTGAAATCTATTGGTTCTAATTTTATTAATCCTACATGATAGTTTATTACTGATATTGCATGCTCGTTTATAGCTCGAATCATATTCTTACCATTTAATTGAGTCTTGCACAGTTTTTCAACCCTCTTTAAGATCTCATTTTTCACTTTTCAAAAGTCTCTCTTTTTATACACTAGAGGCATCTTCTGTTATTCCAAGGTATTTGTATCCTTGATGCCCTTCTAGTACTACTGCATCTTCACTACAATCACTACAGTTAGTTGCAGACTTACTTCTTTTCATTTCTAAACCTACAGCAGAGAAAAACTTTTTAGTTTCCTCTTTCATTAGTTTTAAAACGTCATCGTTCTCTGCGAGGAGCTTAAGATCATCAATAAATAGAAGATGGTTTGTTACATAAACACTTTCGTGAGTCTGTATTCCTACTTTATGGTAAGTTGAATTCAGTTTCCTGCTCAACGGGTCCATACATAGTACAAACAAAAGCGGCGACAAAGAATCACCTTGTAATATGCCTCTTTCAATCTTCTTATTCAGTATCGTTTCCGATCCTGATTTTATCTCAATGTGCCACCTTTTAACCGTGACTTCTAAGAATTTACTTATCCATTGAGGGAGATTTAACTTGCTGATACACGTTAATAGATAAGAATAGTCTACGGAATCGTAGGCTTTCTTTACATCTATCCACGAGGTCTTCAGCCTGTTTCCATGCTCCTTATTGACTGCTAAATTAATCATAGCTTGTTCTTTTGTTCCTTGGACTTGTCTAACTGTCCCTAGTTGGTTAACTGCTAGTAGCCCTCTACTTTCTACAATTAGCTGCATTACTTTCGTAGTGCATTTCGTTGAAAGCTTGTAGGGGTTCAACATACAGGTAATTGGCCTGAAGTCGTTACCACTAGTGGGGGGGGGGGTACCTTTGGGGATTAAATAAGGAATCCCTTGTAGAACCAAGCTTTGGGTTCTTTCCCATCAGGCATACTTCCTTAACAATCTTGTAATGAAATGGGTGTAGAGCTTCACACTTCTTAATAAAGAAATTGAAGATTCCATCACAGCTTGCAGCCTTTCAATTTGGTAAATATTTAATAATATCTACAAATTCCTGCAAGGTTGGGAAAGTGATCTAACCTTGGCCATCAGGAATGTATTCTAGAAGATACTCCTCGAAACTATTGCAGTCTTCGGATTGCTCTTTCTTTCCACATGGTAGACCAGAATGAACTATATCTTCTTTGCTTACATTATGAAGAAGATATGCATTATATATATTTAATTTAAAAAATTTTTATGTAGAAATCATATATATTATGCAATATAGCAGTTAATATTAATATATTTATATCACTAAATGAATTAAAAAATATAAAAGTATTAAAATGTTTATAAATATATAAAAAAATGTAAAAAAAAATAAAAATTTATTTTAAAATGATAGATCATGGGCACAGAACCAATATATCCTAAAATTTTCTCGGTTAAAATTGAGAATGATATTTAGAATTCTCGTTATGCAATCGCGATACTTTTTTTTTATAAAGATAAGCATTATATCCAGCAAAAAATTGTTCAAATTGAACCTCATTTAGAGCTTGTTTCTTTTTTAAGCAATTAATAAACTTCCAAATATTCAGGTGAGTGCCACCTGTTTGCGACTCGAACCCCCCCCCCCTCAATGCCAACCTTTGGCCGGTTGTTGGGCCTAGAAAGATCATCTATTGTTATAGTGTACATATTCCATATTTCTAATGAAAATTTGGTGTTCGACGCTGTCTTCGGTTTTTACGGTCAATACAAGTATCTTCAAAATAGTCTTAGACGGCTAAAGCTCTGATGATCAGTATTCCGTCACCTTATTCTTCAAAAACGTCAACAACTAAATCGGATGGTACAAATGCGATTGCTGCTAGCATTCCTATTCGCAGTGCAAATTCTGGATCTTTATCGTACAGTAGTTTGAATCCATGATTTTGAACGGTTCGAAAAATGCATTGGGAGAAATGAAAAAATTATTCTTTTACATGGCTCCTGGAAACTGTACTGTATAGCATTCAGCATGCTTTTTAAAAATCTACAGTTTTCGATTGCGGATTTAAGGATGGTTCAAAATCTTTCAAAGTGCTAAGAAATCTGAAATAGGTTTGCTCTAATTTAGTTGAGAATAAAGCGAAGACCAAGGGGACTGAAGCACTTTGTTTTAGGCCGTGAAGGTGTACAATTGAAGAAAAAATAATGGAACGGTTTTAAACGTGCCATCTACCACTATTGTTGACTATCTTGCAAAATCTGTAAATTGTAATCGACGAAAAAATTAAAATTCCTTTTCCATCTGCCCCAGAATCATACAACAGAAAGGGTTCACCTCTGGCCGTTTCTTTAAATTTGTCTGTGAACGCAATTTCCTGCTCGAATTTAGAAGCACGCTGCCTGCTTTAGCAATTTGACGAATATAACAAAGGCTACGCTCGTCGTGTCAATTTCGAGGCTGCAGCTTGGTTGTATAGTGATAAACATTCTGATATAATTGATTGTAGCGCTTCTTTTGAGGGGTTTCCAAAGGCTCGAATATTATGCATATCTTTTATCGGATTCCACTTTAGCGGCATCTATAGAATGATTATGTTCGCCACACACTTTAATTGCGGCATTACATATTGAACTTACTTTGCACTTGCACTTGTACTTTTGATAGTGTTCACATTTTAAATATACTTTGGATATTTCCGATACCTCCTTGTCTTTAATGAAAAGATGACCTTAAGAAGTAACTTTTGCTATTTTCCCCTGAGAGTATATTTTCGATTTGCATATTTGAATTTGGGGTTTGGAATGCAACTTTTAAATTATCTAAAGAGAGTTATGGCATTTTTGAGCAAAGTACACATCTCACTTTGCAAACGTGCGCCTCCTCTTTTGTGCCTATGATACCTTCATTTTACTTTGGTAAAAAACTGGATGAGACTTTTATTACAATATGTCTAGATAGAACATTGCAACCGAATGCAACGTAATAACAATGTGCTACAAGTAAATTAGTAAATCGTATGTTATAATTTTGAGGAATTGATGATGCGTTGTCCGCATCCTACATTTTCAGATTATTTTTTATAATATTTTTATATTTTTAAATTTTTAAACTTTTAATTCATTTGTTGAGCTAAAATATAATACTCAACAGCTATAATATACAATATATATGATCCATACATATTAAAAATTTTAATTAAATATTTGTGTTAATGAATATCCCTATAAAAATTTATGTTTCATTTTTTCGGTTAATTGCTTTAGGTGAATTCTCCGGACATGAATATTTTTTACTTTTATAATATTTTCTTTACAACTTCTTTGTATCCTTCTATCTTACTCAGTTTGTGTATATTCTAACTTATCATGTCAAAAATCGAGTTAAGAAAGGGTTGTGTTATTTAACCTATAGTTGTGGAATTTCTTCAATAGTATTTGCATCTGATACATCTTTAAAACTTCCTTCAGCTCGTTCTTCATCCACACATTCTTGTTTATGATTTTCGCTTTCAATTGAATCTAGAATGCCCGCAATAAATACTTGTCCAAAATGCCCCAATGTGTTTAACAAATATAGGGGAAATCGAGTTTGTCTCGCAGCTGAGTGCCTTAAATTGTTAAATGATCAGGTACCCTCTTCTCGTACCCTTATGCATTGACCGAGATATTTTTCTTTCCAAAGTTTTTACTTTTATCTATTTAAAAATTGATTGCATCGTATTATTAGACCTTGTATCCGTAGAAATCTGGCCTTCCCCCAAGTGTCCTATTTCATACTTATTACATAAATCGACGAGCATTTGATTTATAAATTCTCTGTCGCAATCAGTATGAAGTATATAACAAGAACTCACCGTTTTAATCAATGTTTCAAAGGCATTTACTACACTACTACCTGTTTTATCAATCAGTAACACGCCCAACAAAATTTGGGGAAAGAATTTACATTATTTAATAAATTTATATCTATTATTTTTTTAATATAGTCAGAGATCAATCAAGTTAGCACCATATCTTTCCTTATATATTTTGAAACAATTTGTTGAATAATGGTCTAGTTCTAGTTTTCTTTTTTAATTGAAATATATAACAGTTATTCAAGACTTTTTGGATATCTTTTTGAGCTGCGTCGTCGACTTTTGTTTGCAATAATGGAAAAAATATGTCCGTCCTGCGTGCCATATTGAACGTTGATCAATTTTAAAGCGTGGCTTATTTGTTATAAATAATCAATTTAGACCTACTTAAAATCATAAATTAAGCTCTGTGGTTCCATTAATTATATTCTTAAATAGAATATTTTATTTTTGATAAGCCCTAAAAACAACCTTTCTTGTTTATCTACCAACCTTGTTAGAAAAAGTCAAAAGCTTCTTGTCCTTTATCATTAATCAATTTTATTTTCATGCCCCAATATTAAAAAATCTTTAACATACAAATTTAAAAAAAATACCATCAATCTTTTCTTTTGTAATATTTTTTTGACCATATAAAGTAAGCATTTTTAATAAAATATTCCACCAACCGGATATTTTTTTGCTCTTCTTATGTATAGTTTTTCCCTAAATATCGTTATAAACGGTGACAAACAACTCAAGAATTTATTCAAACAGGTTTTAGATAACAACAATATAATAAAATGACATAAATATTTGGAATTGGTTTATAGTTACGAGAGCGTCTAAAAAATAAGTCTCTCGGGTTTCATTTTTATTCTTAAGAAATTTTATGGATAGGTTAAAGAGAAATATTATATCTTAACGTTTATTTATAGGTAAAATTTCAAAACATCTATCTAATGGAAAGATATTGTGGTTTTTATCGCAGTACAAGTGACGCGGTGGATTTATTGCATTAAGTTTTACAACTAAATGTTATATGCTGTAAAAGTCAAACCAGGTTCCTTCAATATCAAAAGGTCTCTTCATTCAGATTCGATTCATCTATCAGTTTTAAAAATCTGATAACTATAATCTTCGTATTGTATCAATAATGCGTTTAATAATGATGATGAATTGTTTCAGCTATATTTTCTAAAATGTAGTTTTTAAGTAGGTACATGGCCGTTTGGAACCCGTTTTGAAAATTTTACAAAAGTGAAAAACAAAAAATACACTTAAAGTTTTATATATAATAATGAAAGAAGACGATTTATTCGTTAATTTTTCAGGATTAGGAAAGCCATGAGGAACTGTAAAAGATATTCATAGTGTTCGTCTTTGTTTAGATCGAATATTTCTATTATAGATGAGCAAAAACCAACTTAACTGTTTATTTTTGTGTCTCAGAATCGCTTGGGTTACAGCATTGATGGTGTAATTCACAGTCCTCATTCTTTTGCTTGTCTAAGTGGCCTCATATGCTATCTATTGATTGATGATCATAATGTAACAGGTTATAAATTATCTTGTATTGACTCAAGGAAATAGCAGTATTTCTACTAGTTACAGAAACAATCAAACTCACGCCAATTCAGCATCAAATATTTTCAGGAGCATTTTCACTTTATCCCCCCCCTTACCAATATAAATTAAGAATTTTTAAAAAAATATCCCTTTTTTCGAAATTCGAAGCGGAAAAAATGTGAAGGAACAAAAGTCAAAAAAATAAAGTTGTAATAAATAGCATATTTACCAAAAATAAAACAATTGTTTTTATATTTTTTTTTCAATTTTTTTTAAATTTCCTTCTTCCACTTATTGATCAAGATTTATCTTTATTGTACATTGCAATGTATAACAACGAAAATCTCTATATAAACAATATTTATAAGGTTCATTTGCTGTTATAAATGAATATTTAACAAGAATTAAAGAATTTTCCAAACATGTAATATTTTACTTTTGGAGCTAAAATATAACATATATTAATAAATTGACATTATATACGATTCAATAATTGTTTAAAGAGCATAAATATAACATTATTATTCTCTGTTTGTCTAAAAAAACCATTTTAACCCTAAAAAACAAGACTAATAAATATACTACCAAACTAAGAATAACCAAACCTAGAATCTGTTTTAAACAACATAAACTGTGTATAAACATGTTTATCTTTAGCAAAAATTAAATGTAATGACAAAAGAAAGCAATGTGTTAAAACATATTTTTACAAATTTAGACTTCTATTTAACTCATAGTTTATTAGAAAACATTAACAAATTGGTTTAAATAATATATTTTTCATAAACATGTTCAAATTAGATATTTCTAAGACCTTTTTTTACTTATGTAAATTTTTCTCTGTTCCTTTCCGCTCTGGACGCTTCGACTTTTAAAAAACAGGGCTAAAAATAAAAAATTCTGTATTTATATTGGTAAGGGGGGGGATAAAGTGAAAATTAGCCGATATCTAATTTACTACTCTAGTCGTTTCTCATCATATAGATATATTTTATTTTATACTTCATGTTTTTGACTTAACAAGTTTCTCAATACTTTCTTTATTTAACAAAACTTTCTTTTTTAAACATTTTGACCAAGAATCCTTTTTATTGATGTTCCGGCTGTGTTACACGCCAAAAATCAGAATGAAACAGAAAAACGAAACAAATTATAATGATTCGAAACTAAAAATAATTAAGAAATCTTAAATAGAATAAAACATGCCAAATAAATGTAGTTTTCATTTTAATAAAAGCCTTCTACAATAACTAGCTCTCCTTTTGGTAACACTGGCTTGAACTTTTTCTAAATCAAACGATTGGCCCGAAAGTGATGGTGGCAACAATCAACATGCCTATGTAATACAAACTCACTGTGAAAAATTAAGAAATTAAATCCTTTTCATGAGAAGATAGTAATTTAATGTTTTTACTTAAGCCATACATTGTACATAAAATTTTTTTTTCTTTGTTGTTCTTTCCCGTTATTGTTCATTACAAAATCTGCCAGGGGAAGACAGATTTAATGCCATTGATAGTCTTTAAAAATTTATATTTAATTGTTTTTAAAATCTAAATCTATTTATTTACATTCAAATATTGTCAAGCGCCCAGGGCGCACGTGCGCCCAGCCCGCACAAAAACGAAGTTTTTGCCGGGTTCGAGCGCAGTGAGAACAATTTTTTTTTTTCCGAAGGAAAATTAAGGAATAAAAAATAATAGATTTGTTTTACTTTAAAAAGATAATTAAATTGTTTAGATTTACAGAAGTTTTTTTTTTGCATGGGAATATTTTTGATATTGGAATCTTTTTAAACTCAAGATAATAAGTTGGGTTCGGGAATCCTTATAAGTAAAAGTACTGACAAAATATATAAACTAATTTTTTATTTTTTTAATCAAATTTAAATCTACTATAACTTCATTTCCTTCTAAATTTAACTTTACTCGATTGTTAGATAAAATTTCTATTACTATAGACTCTTTATGATAGAAAGATTCAAGTTTTTTTTTCTTAGTTTTTTTATTATTATCAAAATCTTTTTTCAATAAAACAGTATCACCTACTTCAAAATCATAAATAGAATTGTGTACCGCGCGTCTATCCATTCGTGCAAAGTATTTTTTTTGGTAACTCGAAAATACACAGTCTTCTTTAGATTTTTCTTCCTTTTTAACACAATCGATTTCATTATCAACAGACACAGGACATATTTCTCTATCTAACTCTAAAGACACTTTATTCTCAGGTTCAAAATTTTTACGAACTACTGTGTTGTAACCAGCTCTGTTAAACATTTTCTCAAATGGAGTAAAAGAAGTCGCAGAATGAACTGCTTGATTATAAACACTAGTAACCTTTTTTAGACAATCAATCCACCTTTCACTTCGTTCTGATGTTTCTTCGTCCATTAATTTTTTTGATAATAACCTTGTGATTGTTTGGTTAAACCGTTCCACCTGACCCTGTGCCTGTGGATGTCTAGGTCTCCCGTTTATTAGAAGGATTTTATATTTTGATGCAAGATCATACATCAATTTGTTCCTAAACTCCTTACCATTATCACTTTGAATGATCCCAGGTACACCATAATGTTCAAATAAATCCTCCAAACACTCTATAACACACTCAGCTGTCTTACCTTTTAATGGATATGTTCTGGCAAATTTTGAATATACATCCAAAATAGATAATATCCAGCAATACCCATCGTTAAACTCCTTGTATGATCTCATATCAATAAGATCTATCATTAGGCGTTCCCATGGAAATTCTGCTGTAATATGTTTCATTTTTTCCTTTGTCTTCAAAGGCTGACATTGAGCGCAAATTTTACATTCACGTACAACATCACGTATCAATTCCCTTGGGATTGAAAAATATAAACATTTACTTTTTAGGTATAGGGCATTCTGACCTAAATGCCCATCTACGTGAAGTTTTTGCATTTCTAACTTCATCGCACAAATATCCGTTTGTGCAAAAACCTTTAAATGTAGATTGTCGATACCTCTTAAGTAAAGATGATTATCTACAATTGTAAAGTGTTCAGCCTTTTTCCTTAATCTCGCCAAAGAAAACCTCGAAATATCTTTTACGACTTTGTTTTCTACAATAATATCTAGAATATTTTTATATTCTTCCGAGTTTTTCACAGGTAAGACCATTTGAGGGATGTTATGAAATATTTTTTAAAATGGTGTTGTTTTTAACTTATTTATATTTTAAGGTTTTTTTATAACTGAGTTTAGCTCAGGGGTCAGAAATTCTGAAACGAACTGGTCAAATTTTAAGAGGAAGGGTTCGATCCCCGCGCGAGCCATTTTTCATAAGCACCCTTAACAAAAATGAAAAATGGCTTAAAAAGCGGGAATTGGGCCGTGTGCGGGCTGGGCGCACGTGCGCCCCGCGCGCGCGACAAATATTAACCTTTTTGATGATTTAACTTAAAATAGTCAAAAATTTGTGTACGCATCATATTATAAACTTTTTTAAAAGAGCAAGAAAACTTCAATCAAAAGTCTAGCCACGCCTTTCGAGGCAAAATACGACCATTTATATAGTCTTCTGATTTACTACGATAATTACGCACAATAAATGTTTTGAAGAAATTTAAATTAAAAGTTATATTAAAATTCTAAGAAAATAATGTTTATAGTTAATACAAGAACAAATATAAATAAATCAAATTGTGTTTATACATTTTGATAAGTTAATTTTTATTGCTTTTTATTGGTAAAATTATAATTTTATTTAAAGGGTGTACAAATTTTTGAATGTCAATTTTTTCAACGCCTGTCAACAGTTTTGGCGTTGCATTTTATAAAAATAAAAATTTGACATGTCAAAAAAAAAAAAGTAGCTTAAGTTTGCTTATTTACCGTAATTTTTTGAAGTAAAAAAAATTTTATAATTTAACTATAACTCCTTTTTAGTATATAAATAAAAAAATCCTAATCAGCCCCAAAATGGAAAGAGAAACTAAAACACTTCAATTTGAAAATCTTTATTACGACGTACCAAATGTAGATCCAAATATACATGGTCCATACGCTGAGATTTTGAAATCTTTATCTGGGAAAGTTGAATCTGGGAAACTTACAGCTGTGCTTGGTTCTAGTGGCTGTGGTAAAACTCATTTTCTTAGAATGCTTGTTGGAGATATTAGTGGAAAATCAAAGACATTTGGTAGAATTTTATACAATGGTGAAGAAAGAAATCCAGAAGGATGGAAAATGAAGTTTTCTTATGTTCCCCAGGATGATATATTTTATCCTGACTTATCGATTTATGATCATATGAAATATTATATGTCACTTGGGGAAGCAAAATATCGGGAGTTTGACGAACGTAAAGCCGACAAGATACTTGACGGATGCGCGATATTGCACAAAAAAAATAGTCTCGTTGGATCACTTTCAGGAGGTGAACGTAAAAGAGCTTTGATCGCTATTTCTATGATTAATGATCCAGAAATTTTAATTTTAGACGAGCCTACAACTGGGTTAGATTCAAATACAGCATTAGAAATTATTTACACCTTAAAAAAATATGCACAGGACTATAATTGTATGGTTATATCTACAATTCATCAACCTGGTGCCGGTCTTTTCAGCTACTTTGATGATTTAATTGTATTAGTTAAATTAGGAGTATTTTATATTGGGCCATATAAACAATTAGAATCTTTTTTGGTTGAAAATGGGATCTCTACAGAATCAGACTTATCATTGCCAGAATTTTTGTTCGTTATTATATCTGATCATTCCCTTCTTCCCGAAGCTAAGAAATATAAATCGAATGTTAAGAAAATTATTGAAAAAAATAAGCAATCATGTAGAAATGAAAATACCCCTACAATATGCAATAACTACACTACTCTTACTTTTAAACCTAAATTATATGATAGTTGGAAGATAATGAAACATTCCTTTGATACTACCTATAACAAAAACAAATCATATTTTGGTTTCGTTTTAATGACTTTTTGGACAATCTTATTGATTTTATTGGAGCCAATTCTGCATTTCTTTATATCCCTTTCATATAATTATTTAGAACTAAATGAAGAATTGAAACAATGTTCTTATGATCAAATATTCAGTTTAAGTTTTGGTATAGTTAGTCATTTATATTTTTTATCTCATGTCATTTGGGTGTTTTATTCGTACACAAATGTATGGAAGTACAACGAATATTTTGTTCCTGAATATTTGAACGGCAAATACACATATGGTACGTATTTTATGGCAATGCTCTACTATTCTCTAATAAGAACTTTTATGTTCTTTTTACCTAGGTTCTGTTTTTATCTATTATTTTATAGAAATGTTTTGTTCCACCCACTAGTCTTTTTAGTTTTTACTATCTCTACTATCATTAATATTTTTTTATACACTTGTATGTCTATTATTATTGAATATAATCCTGCTTTTTTCCTGTTGCTATTTCAATTATCACAATATAGCATTAAAATTTATGACATAAACTATGATAATTCCATTGCGTATCTGTTTTCACTCATTCCAATATTTAATTTTAGACTTTTTTTAAGGATGAGATGTTTTGGATTATTAGAAAAATTTAAGAATGAGTCTGCAATATCTGAATTTCTGAGTAAAACATTCGTCGAGGAAATTACCAGGTACTCATATGAAGAAGGTGCAGAAAAAACTATTATTTACAATATATTTGGCAAACGGGCAGATTTTATTACAGTTTTCAACATGTTTGGATCTTCTTTATTGCTGATTGGTGTTGTGACAATACTTTTTAAAATTGGCAGGATTCCTAATATGAGATTTAAATTATCAAAATAAATAATTTACTCTATTTTGTAAAGCTCCTTATTTTTTTACCCCCCTTCCCTTTTTGTAGTTTTGTAATTTTCGAACTAAATGTTTAGTGTTGTTTTGTAAATAATAGTAAACATCGTCTAAGTGAACCGTTACAAAATGATAACAGTGTTGCAGATATTTTCCAGGGGTTTCTTTATTGTAGATTTTTCTACAAAATATCATATATTTACTGTATTATATCAGGTTTTAATTAGATTTCCCGACCTTCTTTTTAGTATTTTGAAATCCTCGATCTATTTATTTTAGTCTTTTTATGTTACACAGGATTTAATCGTTATTGTACCATGTTTGAATTTCTATATTGCCATAATATTAGAATTTTATATCAACTAAAAAAATTTTGGAAGTCTTTGCTTGCTTTTGCCTTTTCTAGTCAGCCTATCATATATATAACCCGGGATACTGACGGCTATAATTTAAACTTAAAATATTCTTAGACTTGTTTAAATCATACTTTTGGCGCTACTTCATTTTCTTGCCCCCCCTAAAAAAAACATACATAAAAAGATACAAAATCGTGTTATTTTTCAAATCTAAATATTTTTTTTTTGAGGGGGGCAAGAAAATGAAGTTAAGGTATTTTTTTATTTTTTGTCGATTTGAGAATTTTTAAATGCCTCCTTCAGATTCCTCATTAAGGGGTTAAAAAATTTTAATTTTTTAATCCTTAATAAGAAATTTAAAGGAAGCTATTCGGGAGCTAAATATCTGCGAAGATGCGTGCTTTAGGCACAATGAAGCAGCAATTGATTTTTTTTAGATAATGGTCTTCTAAAAAGATCGATTGCTTGCAGACATTGTTCGACATCAGAACGAACTGTTCTTATGAACATTAATGGATGTTCCGGCTAAATTGACGGTAAAGCTTATCGTTGTGTTAATAAAAAGTGTGGTTCGAAGAGTTCACTTAAAAATGGTACGATGTTTAAAGGGATAAGCGTTCAATTTCACAAAATTCTTAGAGCATTCTATGGCTGGGTATTAAATTATACTACTTACCAAGCAATAGATCTTTGCAAAATATGTGAATATTCATATATTTAAAACAAGGATACAGTGATGGAAGTCATTGCTTCTAAAAGCGATAAAAGCTACCAAATATGAGGAACTTCTGTTTGTGTACAATTTGATGAAACCGCCATATGCAACGGGTAATTGTATCCAATCCTTCTTCAACTTTGGATTCCATGTCTGGAATTCAATGGATTATAGGCGGCATAGTAGAAGGTAACTGTAGAGAATTTGTTCTTGAATTGCTACCGAATCGACAATCTGGTACTATTGAAGAGTTTATTAGACACAGAGTAAAACATGGCTCTATTATAATTTCTGATGGATACCCTTCATGCCCTCCAGCCTCTAGAAATTTTGGGAGTGAACATTACAAAGTAAATCATTCGCTTGGGTTTATAAATGCAGAAGGAGACCACACAAATAATATAGAAAATTTGTGGTCCCATTTGAAGAATGAATATAGATCGAGAATGGGGCTTAAAAGGCATAGGATAAATTTATTTCTAAAAGAATTCGCTTGGAAAAAAAAATATCAATCATTTCAATAATGATGATCATATGTGTGCTTATATAAAAATTTTAAAACTTTGTAGGTTGAAATAAACAAAATTTCTTCTAAATAATTTTTTTTTCTAGGGAGGGCAAGAAAATGAAGTAGCGCCATACTTTCTATAAATGAAAAGATGAAAATCTTGATCTGAGCTTCGAAAAAAAACTTCGATGGTATTTAAGTCACAGGTAAGAGCGAACGCCCGTTCGCAGCGCGAGCTAGGGGAAAAAAATTAAAAAAAATCTTTTAAGTGAGGGGCAAACTAGAAAATAGTAATAAATAAATGTTCGTCTTAATATACGCCAAATTTTGTCTCGATTTTATAAGAGGTATAGTTTTGTTTTATTTTATAATTTCTAAAAGGAAGTGTGGTATCCTTGCTTAAAGATCCACACATTTATTAATTTTGTTTTGTTTGTTTGTTTGGGTACCAAATAAACAATAAAAGCTATAAATAAAAAATTGGGTCTGACCCATACAATACAAGATGAAACACAATCAACAAAGAATTAAGGAAACAGACCGAACACCGACCGGGGACACCTGGATTAAACAATAAAAATATTAATAAACTGAATTTTAATAAAAGTATTTTGGAGACGTATTTCAGAGTGGGATACATCAGGAAGAATTAAAAAAGGGAAAAAAATAAAATTAACAAAATTTTTAGTACTTTATTCTTCACCATGCAACCTTAGATCTATAGTACTTATTTCTTTTGAAAAATTCGATTATTATCTACTCTACATAATTGTACAATATTAAATTGTAATACGGGATCTTCACCGTTTTGCTGCCCCATTTTTTTTTGGGGGGGGGAGCGAAAATAAAAAAAAATATAAATAATTAAAACTTCCATTTCCTTGTTCTCCCTTACGTTATTTATAATTTTTTTCTAAAAGTTAATTTTTCAAGCCATGACTCGATATTCACACGCTCTACTCCGTGCTGTTCAATCATTTCTAATCCATACAAAAAACTTTCGATCTTATTAGTATGAAATCCATCTTCATTGGTGAATTCTATTCAATGATATACAATAATGTGTTTAAGTTTTAGATTTGCTGCTACACGGGGATAACTAGAATGACCTTCAGAAAACGAACTGATCCTGGAAAAACTCTATCTCCTATTGTCCTTGTTAAAGTATTTATCTTTCGATCTAAAACTTGTACTATACAAATTTTTCTATTTACAGCTTATAATACCCCTAAATCCATAAAGATTCTTTTGCTTCATCATAAGTTCTAAATATAACTCTATTCTAACTCTTCTACACAATAAAGTTTCATCAACCCGAACTTTAACTCCCGATTTTGCAGACGATTTCCATTTCTTTTTAATGCATTCTCACAATTTAAGCTTTATTTTTAAAATAGTGTCATTTGACACGCCAGTTAAACTTATAATCAATCTATAATTGTTGTTACAAAGGGCCAAGAACACAACAAAAGAATAAATTTCAAATGTTAACTTAATGCAGATAAAATGCAGTTTTTTGCCCTGCATTCTCGTCTCGAACATCTAAAAACTAATATTTTTTTTCCTTTTTCCAATAATATTACAAGATTTGCTACAACATGATTAAAAGAACAACATAGTCTAGTCAGATTAATGATCCTTGTCTCTATCGTGCAGTCTTAACACAAAGCAAGATTGGAAAACAAAAATATCTAAAATTATAAAATTTTTTTTTGTCTTTTGGAGGTCTTTTTTTAAAAAAAAATAAAATTATAAATTTTTGTTTTCCACTGTTTTGCAGCACCAAAAAAATGGGGCAGCAAGACGGAGAAGCGCCATATTATGTTTGTAACCAAATAGACTTTTGCATCAAAATTTACATAAAGAGAAGGTTCTCTGGTATTGACGTCGTTGTCCAAATGGGGCCTTGTGTGGACTGTATCTCATATTTTATATTCTGAGAAATCATTATTCCACATACTATTTTGCTCATCCCATCTGCAGCTGTTTGTGTGATATCCAGTTGCATCATGATAAATTTCATTAAAAAAGGGTTGTGTTATTCCAAACATATAGTTGTACAATTTCTTGATTGGTATTGCAATCTAGAACATCTGTTAAACTTATGTCAGAATGTTCTTCGTCCTCACATTGTTGTTCGTGATTTTCGCTATTTATCGAATCCAGAATACTCTTAATTCTAGACTCGTCAATTTTATCCCTAATTGGTCTACCAACCATTTGAGAGAATGGTGTTTGTCTCGTAGTAGAGCGTCTGAAGTTATTATATGATCAGGTGATTTTTCTCGTACCTTGGTCCATTGACCCCAAATATTATTTGTCCTGAGAGTAGATGCAATTAATCATTTTATTGTTTGATTGTATCGTTCTATCTTTCCTTGTATCCATGGACATCTAGCTCTCTTCCTTATCTGTCTTATTTCATATTTCTGACATAAATCGACGAGTGTTTGATTTTCAAATTCTCTGCCGTTAACGGCATGAAGTATATAACAAGAATTAAACGTTTTAAACAACTTTTCAAAGGCATTCCCTACACTAATAACTGTTTTATCAAGCAGTGGTGCCGTCCAACAAAATTTGCTAAAAGAATCTACAGTATTCAATGACCATTTATATCCTATATTGAGTTCGTGATATAGCCGGAGATCATTCAAGTCTGCAACTTATCTTTCCTTTGGAAATTTTGCTACAATTGGTCAAATAACTAGTCTAGTTACTAGATTTCTCTTTGATCGACATATATCACAGCTATATAAAACTCTCTGGATATCTTTTTGGGTTGCGTCGTAGACTTTTGTTTGTAATAATGGAAACAATCTGTCCTGTCCCGAATGATCATTTGAGACGTAAATCAATTTTAAAGTGTTGCTCGTTGGGGTTAAGGAATCTTAATGATCTATAGATTTACTTTAAATCTCTCCGTGAGCTCTGTGATACCATTAATCACATCCTCAAAAGGGATAGTTTTTATTGCTTTTTCTTATAGCATTTTTTTTTGTTTTTTCTACAAACCTTGTTGGAACAATACCAATCTTTAAGAAGACAAAACCTTCTTGTCTTTCATTGTTGTTCAGTTTTATCTTCATGCCCTTCAAATTAAAGAATTTTTAGATGCGAATCACAAATAAATACCAAAGTTTTTTATAAATATTTTACCTTTCTCAAGTAAGCATTTTCCTGGCGTCCGCTCCGAACGGACATTTTTTTTTTCTCAAGTATGCATTTTCCCTGGCGTCCGCTCCGAACGGTGACACATATTTCTTTATATAAAACTTGTTGCCAACGGAATTATTCCTTGCCCATGCATACATTGAGAGTTAAAAATGACATAATTTATACTAAAAACAGATGTTTAACATAAAAAACATGTTTTTATATATTAAATAGTTGTTCCCGTTTGTTTTAATAATTTCTATATTAAACTCGTGCCCGTTACATTTTTTTTTTGAATATTTTATCTTATAAAAAACATTAACGTGTAGCGCAATTTGCGGTTAATGAATAATTATTTAAACATCATGCTTTGGGCGGATAATGATATACTCACAACAACTATTCACTTTCTACTATTTATAGATGAAAATGATCCTTCTTAAAGTATCTTCATCATCCTGCGCAACGGACTGAGCCTGGACTTTTTTTATCTATAAGGGTTCCTCTATTGAGAAACGAAAAATAATAATAATGCATTTATTTCGAAAAAACTTTGATAATTTAAAAAAACCTCTTAAAACTCATGATATTATTATATATTCAGCGCCTTCTTCTCCTTTTAATTCTTTCTAAAATCCCTGGATTCCATTATCTTTGTTGTGACATTCTCATTTCATTGTTTACTTTATATTTTTATTATTAAATACCCCTTAACTTGGATATGTCTAACATGGTGGAGAATATTTCAAAACAAGACATAGTGAAGTTACTGAATGATCTCACCATACAAATAACTGGTAAAGATCTGAAGCCACCTTAAAAAAACTAGAAAGAAAGAAAGAAAGCTTTTAAATACTTAACGGATGAAGAAAAAATTGAGGAAATTTTGGACAAAGCAGATGTGGCTATAATCGAAGCCCATGAACGTTTAGAAAGGGATAAAAAACTAAATAAGATTTCTTACGAAGCATGGAAGGAATATATGTTTTCCATTTTTAACAAAAAAATATCTAAAAGAGAATTCTTGAGAGAATTCCAGAAAAAGGAAGAAACCTGTCATGAATTTTTTATAAGGATGAGAAAATTGGGAGAGGCTATTATTGATGATGATGAGCTTATATTAGAGATTAGTTACCTCGGATTGAGGAAGTTGAGAGAGGAGTGTGAACAAGCAACACTTAAGTTTAAAAAAATTGATGAAGAATTCCTAGATACTATAAGGAAAATAGAGGTAATTAAGAGAGAAGCTTATTTCAGAAGACTAAATACAAAACCAAGCAGCGCAACGAGAACAGACCAAAAAAGACAGCTGAATAACGTCGAAACGGTCGATGAAATTATTAAAGAAAATTTAGTTTATATCAAGGGTCTTCAGTTTAGGGCTATTTTTGACACAGGATCGGAATATAGTTTTATAACAAACCCGATACAAGCACTCTTGCAGATTAGAGCATCTTTATTGAAAACGCCGATAACTTTATACACCTGCCTATTAGAAGAGTTTACGATAGATAAATATGTGGAAATAGAATTTGAGCATAGCAAAGAACGCTAAAAAGAGAAGTTTTATATTTTACCAAAGCGGAATGATAAGACGGTGATAATAGGACGTAAATGGATGAGAACACCAAAGACCGTAAATCCTATCAGTGTAGTAACCGATTTTAATGAAGAAATAAATAAATTATGTGCGTGGAAGAACGAAGGAATAAAGGGATTTGAATGTAATATAGATACTGAGGATGGTTAAAAGGTTGTAGATAAGTCATATTGAATACCCCAAGCATGGGAAAAAAAATTGAAAAAGAAATACAGAGATTATTATCCAACAACTATATTAGAGAATCTCACTCTACGTGGTTAAATAACGTTAGACCCGTCGAAAAAAAAGATGGAAGTATAAGGCTTACAATAAATTTAATCAAACTGAACAAAATAGTGGCACTAGATAGTTATACTCTACCAAGGATAGAAGAGCTTATTTACCGCCTGGGAAAAAGCAAGTATTTTACTAAGATAGATTTGAAGGAGGCATTCTTTCAGGTAAAGCTAAAAGAGGACGACATGATGAAACCCGCTTTCAGGATAAAAAACAGGACATATGAATACACTAGGATGCCTATGGGGTTTAATATCTCCCCAGCAATATTTCAAAGAATAGTTGATAAAGTTCTTAAGCAAGAAATTGGGAGATGTTGTTTCGCCTATGTGGATGATATTCTAATATATACTGAAACAATTGAAAAGCATAAAAAGGCTGTGGGAAGAGTATGTAAACTACTTAACAACGCAGGATTCTCATCAAACAGGGAAAAAATGGAAATAATGAAAAAAGAGATAAATTTTTTAGGTCACAATATAACATATAATAAGATAACTCCATTGGCAGATAATACTGAAGGTATAAAAAAATATACAACCCCGAGGAATGTAGATGAGGTACGAAAATTTTTAGGCATTGTTAATTATTACAGAAAATTTATAAAGGATTGCGCAAAGATATGCTACCCACTAGTGATATTATTAAAAAAGAAACAACCGTTCATTTGGGAAAAAGAGCAAGAAACGGCATTTCAAACTTTGAAAGATGCATTAATATCGGATTTATGCTTGTATCAACCTGACTTTACACGAGACTTTGTTTTAACAACAGACGCATCGAACACGGGATTAGGTGCCGTACTTAGCCAGGAAATAGACGGGCAAGAAAGGCCTATTGCCTTCGCCTCAAGGCAATTATGGCAGGCTGAAGGAAATTATACGATTACAGAAAAGGAAATGTTAGCCACACTTTGGGCAATGGAACCTTTTAAATATTTCCTCCTCGGAAGGAAATTACAATTTACACGGATCATAAGGCACTGGAAGCCTTAAACTGTAAGGGAGAGATAAATTCTCCCAGGATAATAAGATGGATAGAACGATTACAGATGTACGATTTTATAATACGATACAAAACACCTACCGATTTGGAGCACGTTGATGCTCTCTCGAGGCATTACGGGACAATAAATGTTATTGAAAAAAGGAAATTGTTGATATATCATGAAGGTACACGAAAAATTAGTTCATAGAGGCGCAAAAGCTACTCATGAACAAATAAATAAAGAACAATGTAATCAAAGTATAACACTAAAGAAGGTAGAAGATGTTTTAAAAAGATGTTATAAATGCAAAGAGTATAATCCGGCGAGAATTAAAGGATTCAGGCATGTGGAAGCATTTGAACCCGGAGAAAAAGTCGCTTTTGACATCATAGGACCGATAGAAGATAGATTTATATTCACGGCTATAGACTATTTCTCAAGATTCGCATTTGCAAAAGTATTCAAGACGAAAAGTAGTGATAACATATTGATGTTTTTGGAAATTGTACACAAAAAGGTGAATATACAGACACTGATATCAGACGGCGCAAAAGAAAATATAAGTGAAAAGATACGAAATTGGTCATTAGAGAATAAAATAAGATAACATAATACCTCGCCCTACCATCATTGTTCAAATGGTAGAATAGAGAGATTTAATAGAACTGTGGGCGAAGGAATAAATAAGCAGGATAAGAGCATCAGACTGTCGAAAAGAGTCGATAAGATGATTGAGGCGTATAATTGTATAAGTCATAGAGCAACGGGGATGGCCCCAATAGAAGCATTAGATCTAGAAAATATCCCAGAAGTTAAAAGGAAACATTTTGAAAACCGAATAAATAGATACAAGAGTTTATTCAAGAAACCTGAATATAAAAAGTTAGAACTTGGAGATTTGGTCATTATACAAGACCAGATACACAAATACAAAGGACAGCCAAAGTTTGTAGGAACAGGAGAAGTTATAGGCATTTTGACTAACGATACATATGAAATCAATAGTAATGGGGAAATAAGTAAAAGGCACGCTACGCAGCTGAAAAAAATCGACGAAGACGATTATTTCTTATAGAGGGAGGGATGTTGTGACATTCTCATGTCATTGTTTACTTTATATTTTTATTATTAACTACCCCTTAACTTGGATATGTCTAACAATCTTTAATATCTTTCTAATTATTAAATCACATTTAAGATATGACCAGACTCCTTCTATTAAACTTGTAGTCTCTCCTGCTTTGTTTTAAAAGGGCGTCATATATTACATGCCGTGTTCGCCGTTGATAAATTTGATGTTGTAAGACATTATTTATGCCCATCATTTACACAATCGTTTCGATTTTATGTATTTCTTAAAAAATCAAGTCATAGTAAGTAGTTTCCGGGTAGGTAATATTTTGATTCTCAATTCTAATGTTCGCCCTTATATTGAATCTATCAATCATGTAAAGCAACTGTGTCATGACTTTCTGATGGAATTTGAAAAATTATCTTTTTACCATTACCATTTCGTCTGTCTGTATCACTTCTCCAAACACCCTATTTAGACGTTTAGGGTTTTCCTTTTCAATGCTTCATAAATTTTTTTTTGGCCCCGAAGACAAAATAAACTGAAATCGGGAATTTTTAGTTAAGTATAGTGTAGGCTGTACTTCAGAAAACGAATACAGAATATTGACGTATCCTAGGAGAAGTGACATCCCGATGAGAATAAAGGTATTTTCAAAAATAATGCTTTTATTGTTTTAGCGTTTGTATTCACCTTCCATCTCATCATGCCCTTTTATGCTTTTTCGATACTAATATTTTTACAGTTTGTTTGTAAACAAACAAATAACAACAAAAGTTTAGAAAGACCATTCTTGAAACGGAGTATAGTGCCTCATTACATGAACATGGAGTATGTCAAGTGACAGATCTCCAGTGGTCCTAAGATTACCCTGGAGACTAGAGAATACTATTCTATAAGTATTCTCCTCCTTTACCAAACTATGTTTATGGAGGGAAAATGTACAATATTTTCCCGCCTATAAATATAAAAGAAAATCATACCCTTGGGGGTATGGAGATGAAGAATAATAAAAACATTAGTTTAAAACATTCTTCTCGGACTGATGGGAAACCATCAGTCCACAATGGTGGTAAAGGTGACGAGGATTTGAACGATCACCTAAATAGTCTTATCACCCATGTGGACTGATGGTTTCCCATCAGTCCGAGAAGAATGTTTTAAACTAATGTTTTTATTATTCTTCATACCCTTCTGGGCATGATTTTCTTTTATAATTTTAGGCGGGAAAATATCACCAATTTCCCTCCAAAAATTATACATGTAAAGAGGGAGAATACTTACAGCATGGTATTCTCAGATCTCCAGGGTAATCTTAGTATCACCGGAGATCTGTCCCCTGACACTCCCCCTTTCTTTATCGGCTCCCAGGTTTCTAGTTCAAAGTCCATCTTCTTTAAGTCTTTCCAATTTACCGAGAACACTTCATTATTAGGGCTTATTATTTCATATGCCCCTTTCTTACCCACCTTAGTTATCGTGTATGGGCCCTCGAACTTACTATCCAATTTATTTTTAATCTTGATGAGTGGTTTTCTTCTTAGCACCACGTCTCCTATCTGAAGTGTCTGTTCTTTGACATCCTTTATTTCACCTCTCTGGCCTCTCTCTCGGCTTGTAACATAATATCCCGAGTATGCTTTAATCTTTCAAATATTAAAAAATTATCTTCCAAATATAAGGTTTCTTCTTCGGGATGTTCCCATGTCATAGGTTTTCGTCCATATAATAGCTCAAAGGGAGAGAGTCCTGTTATTTTTCTGGGAGAAATTCTGTACGCGTATAGAGCCAGTTCGACGTATTCGTCCCAGTCTTTCCACCTTCCATTTATTATCGTTGCCAATTTGGCCACTAGTGATTGATTGGTTCTTTCTACCGTGCCATTACATTGTGGGTGGTAGGCTGATGTAAAAGATTTTCTTATTTTAAATATTCTACATAGTTCTTTGACCGTACTGTTTAAAAATTCAAGTCCCCTATCTGAAAGAATTTCATTGGGTGGGCCATGTCTACATATAATCTCCTCGAATATAAATTTAGCCACTGTTTTAGAAGTCTTATTTCTTACGGCTTTCGCTTCACACCATCTTGTCAAGTAATCGGTGGCGACTATTAGATATATTTTACCATTCTCGGACTTAGGTAGAGGTCCTACCATATCAATTCCTACCAGTGAGAATGGATCTTTTAGGCGAATCCTGTGGTGTTCTCTTGGTATTCTTTTTGAATTGAATTTTAAATATACCTGACACTTTCCAATCACTTGTTTTATTTCCTCATACATGCCTTTCTATTTGGCTTGGTCAAGAGTTAGAGTGTATGTTGGGAGAGTGCTTCCATGTCCACATTCTTCGTGGCATTTCAGTATAAGTTCTTTACGACTCTCGGGCGATAGTTCTCGTTCATTTTTATATTTTACTGTGTGAACAAATCTTGTCAATCCGTCAGCTACAACGTTATCTTTTCCTTTTATGTATTCGATGTCATAGGAGTAATTTTCCAATGTGAGAATCCATCTCATTAGTCTTCCTGTACTTTCTTTATAACTTAGCAGCCATTTGAGTGCTTGATGATCAGTTTTAATGGTAAAAGTATTTGTAAGATAAATACGGAATTGAGATATGCTCCATATTATCGCCAGGCATTCTTTTTCGGTTACTGTGTAATTGATTTCAGCTGGATTTAGTTTTCTTGAAATGAAGTATACAGGCATTTCTGTCTCATCGTATACTTGCATTAGCGTTGCTCCTATATAAAGGTTTGATGCATCAGTGTACAAGATAAATTTCTTAGTGAAGTCTGGAAGCTTTAAGACGGGAGAACTCGTAATAATCTCTTTTATTTTCTTAACACTTTGTATGGCTTCTTCCGAGAATTCAAATTTTCCTTTCTTAAGGCAATCGTAAATAGGAGCCATTATATCTGTGTAGCTCCTTATAAATTTTTTAAGTTAATTTATAAATCCAATAATCCTCTGGTTTCTTTAAGTGTTGTGGGAATTCTCAAATTTAGACATTTAGTCTGTTGTTCTAACGGTATACTAATACCAGTTTTATTTATCGTGTATCCCAAGAACTTCACTGTATTCTTTCCGATTTTACATTTTCCGCAGTTAACCCTCAGTTTCAGTTTGTTTAGTATTTTAAAAACCGCTTCTACGTGTATTAGGTGCTCTTCCATTGACTTCGAATATATCATTATATCGTCCAGGTAAACTTGTACAAATCTATGTAAGTAGGGAGATAATATCGAGTTCATTATTTTCTGGAATGTAAAAGGTGCATTTACCAGCCCAAATGGCATTCTAACCCATTGGAAAGTTCCTGATCTACTTCTGAAAGCTGTTAGATGCCTATCTTTTTTTCGAATTCGTATTTGATGGTATCCTGATTCCAAGTCCAAAACTGTAAATATGGACGCTCCTTGAAGTTCTTCTATGGTTTCTTCTACGAGTGGGATTGGGTAAATCATCTTCTTTGTAATTTTATTGAGTCTCCTATAGTCTATACAAAATCGTGTATCTCCATTCGGTTTTTTTACAAGCACTACCGGAGAAGTATAGTCTGACTCACTACCCTCAATGAATCCTTTACTTAGGAATTCTTTTACTTTATTTTCGATTATTTCATTTTGTTCCGGCGATCTTCTAAATTGAATATTCTTTACCTCTGAAAAGTCATTTGTTATTTCAATCGCATGCTCAATGTCTAAGCACGATTGTTGATTATTATCAGAAAATACATCGGGATGTTTTGAAATAACTTTAATGAATTTTCCCTTTTCATTCTCTGTCATATCTTCTTCTCCAACATCTGCTATTTGAATTTCGGATGCTTTCGCCGTTGTAGTGCAGATAGATTTTTATATTTTGGTACTCTTAATTTTATCCAGTATTTTATGTAAGTTTAAGTTCAAGATATCTACTAGGCCAATTATTAGGTCTTCTGGTAGATTACCGACTACGTGTGCCTTCAAGACTTTTGTTTTTTTGGTCTTAGGATTTTTTACTAGAAATTCTACTATCCCTTCTGACTTCACTTTACCTCCTATTCCTGCTATGGTCATCGCCTCTTTTTTGGTTTTAACCCTAATGCTTGGTCTTTATTCAAATTTATGCAGTTAATCTCGGCTCCGGTGTCAATTAGCGCAGCAATTTTTTCTTTATCTGAAAAAAGATTTATCCTGGCTCGGATATCTGTTGAATTTTTTTTTGTTTCCACTTTACCTATTTTCAGGAGTAATGATGAATTCGAATTTATCTGAACTGATTTCTTGTTTATAGTTCTATATTCTTTTTTTTCCTGTAAAGGTGTTTCCTGTTGTGGCTTCCTAAATAAGTTTTTTCTTTTCTTTATGTAATTATTTATAAAAGTTTCTTTTTCTTCTAGTAGTTCTAATAACTCTATCCAGTCTTGAGTATCGTTGACTGGCTCCTTTAAAGCATCCACAGAGTTTCTTAGTATGGCAATCTTTGATCTTTCAAAGTACTCTGTGTTTCTCTTAGCATACCTCTTTAGGTCATAAGCGTAACTTATAATATCGCTTTCTTTTGGACCTTGAACATATAGGTGCATAAACATATCAGTGTTGTCCTCCACTAGTTTCTCCTTTATATATTTTTTTTGGAATTGGGATTTGAACGTCTCGAAGTCTGTTATCTCTTCACCCTCGAAAGCCTTATACCATCTTAACGCTTTGCCTTTCAGTTTGGTTTTGGCAATATCTAGCGTCTTGGCTTGTGAATAAACGTCTTCAATTTCTCTGAACTGAGATAGAAAGTCTTCGGCTTTACTTAGATCTTCGCAGGTAAATTCTGTCAATCTGTTTTGGAGACATAGTTTTTTCATGTAAGAGCAGATGTCCTCGATCTCATCCATCTTATCCTCTTCACCGTTACCACCAATGTGGAATGATGGTTTCCCATCAGTCCGAGAAGAATGTTTTAAACTAATGTTTTTATTATTCTTCATACCCTTCTGGGCATGATTTTCTTTTATAATTTTAGGCGGGAAAATATCACCAATTTCCCTTCAAAAATTATACATGTAAAGAGGGAGAATACTTACAGCATGGTATTCTCAGATCTTCAGGGTAATCTTAGTATCACCGGAGATCTGTCCCCTGACAACCCACATGAAGAAAATATGTCTGAGCAAGAGGTGGACAGAATTTAACGGCGAAAATCTAAAACAAGCCGAAGATTTTTTAACTCAGTTCCGCGAAATTGAGGATGTGTATACGCAAGATAAAACGCTAGATATTGCCAAATCTAAACTTAAAGGCAAGGCGTTAACATGGTTCAAAGCGTTCGAGGGTGATGAAATTACAGACTATGATTCATTCAAAACCCAGTTTAAAAAAAAGTATTTAAAAGAGAAACTAACAGAAGATATAGCAGGTAGGTTCATGCATCTATATGTGGAAGGTCCAAAGGAAAGCGACATTTTAAATTACGCCTATGACCTCAAAAGATATGCAAAAGGAAACCCTGAATATTTTGCCAGATCAAAGATTTCTATAGGAAGGAACTCCCCTGATAAGTTGAAGGAGCCTATTGAAGAAACGAAAGATTGGTTAGAATTGCTGGAATTAGTTGAGAACAAACAAACTCTTATAAATTATCATTTAAACAAAAAGAAAACATTTAGTAGAAAACCATCTTATGAAGCTATCTCACAAAAAAAAAAGATAATAAAATTTGTGGAGAAAAAGCAGAACAAGTAAATTCTGCCATGCTTTTAAGGATAGGAGAAATGAAATCAACTACTAAACTACAAGATATCCGCCCGAGGATAAATCTATATTCGGGAACGATAAAATTTTCCGCTCTTATTGATACCGGATCTCAAGTGAATCTCATTAGTAAAACAATGATTCAAAAACTGAAATTAAAGCCAACAAAAGAAACTCTTACGGTTGAAGGAATAGGGGGCCAGGTCAAATCAGGAGGAAAAATACAAGTCTTTATAAAGAGGCCCAAGATCAAGAAAAATGAAATGATCGAGGCTCACGTAATAGATAAATTACCGGAAGACTTTATAATTGGCATAGTAGATGCCAAGAAACTAAATCTACTCAAAAGGTTTGATAAAATAGATGGCGCTATAACAACGAAATCTGTCTGCACAACGGGAAAAATATCCGAAACACATCTAACAGACATTGTAAAAGAAAATTACTTTCAAGAAGGAAAAGAAAAAAGTAATAAACTTGCCATAGTACATTCGAAGGCTTTCCATATTAAAGACCAAAACTTAAGCTTTAGTAGTAGCAATGTTATAGATGAGCTAAAGTATTGTCCGGAATCTAAGTGCATCCAACATAGGAGACCATTAGGTCAAAGGGAAGCGATAAGAGTCAAGCCCAAAGTGCTTTTGAGTAAAACTGGAGAGGAAGAAACTGTATCGACGTTTACTCTCCCGGTCGCTCCAATCAAAGCATCTTTCAGTGACATGGTAATTTGTAATGACAAGGGAAAACTAAACAGAAGTAAAAAAAAAAGAGTTTTACCCACATCATTTAATACAAAAATTACATGATCCACCCGTATTTACAAACTTTGAATTGGAGTTAAAATACCTACAGCTAAATACCTGGGGGAAAGGCAGAGAACATATACCTCACAAAAAAAGGAGGAAAAAAATTTACAGGGGCAGTATGCTACCGGAGCTTATAAATAGACAATTTAGATCTATTAAAATGATAAATGGATGGCGGAAAGACTCCGACGAAAAAGAAATGCTTCGTTATACATCTATCGCTTACTCGCGGAAGAAACCAAGAAATGAAAAGGGAAAAGTTAAAGACAATGTGAAATTAAGTGTTCATAGAGTTCGGGACGTAGTACGAAAGCGAAAACCACCGATAAGCATTCAGAAGAAAATAAATGACAAAATGAAAAGGTCATTTACTATCCCTACGGGTGGAATAGAGGAAGTCTATAAATTATATAGCCTAAATAATGACGCATTCGTTATCAACTGGAAGTACTTGAAGACGCGTCAACAAATGGTAAACTAGGAGCCTCTAAAGAAGGGGGAGTGTCAAGTGACAGATCTCCAGTGGTCCTAAGATTACCCTGGAGACTAGAGAATACTATTCTATAAGTATTCTCCTCCTTTACCAAACTATGTTTATGGAGGGAAAATGTACAATATTTTCCCGCCTATAAATATAAAAGAAAATCATACCCTTGGGGTATGAAGATGAAGAATAATAAAAACATTAGTTTAAAACATTCTTCTCGGACTGATGGGAAACCATCAGTCCACAGAGTATTTGTTCAGAATAGGAAACAAATAATGGGAGGTGGGGTACTTTAGACCCCCCCCCCTTTGAAGCGCTTCAATTTTTTTTTCGAACCCCAAAATTGAAGTGCAAAAAAAAAAGAGGAGCAAGAAAGGGACAAAAATTTCTTATCACTTTAAACATTAAAATACAAAATAATTATATAAAACGACTTAAAATTAAATTTTATACCAATATCTAAAAATAAAAAGTGTCTACTTAAAATTTCAAACTAAATTCAAATTCTTTTATTTTATGATAATTTTCATTTTTTCCCCTTAAAAATGACAGAAATATACAAGGACGTTGAGAAAATACTTGAGGAAGTAATTATATCTACTTTAAATTCAAGGTTTTGTCCACTTTGTTATGGGAATGTACAAAGACGTATAGGAATACAAAATCAAGTGAGATGTACATCAAAAAGGTGCAGAAAAGAATTTACGATAACAAACAAGAAACCTTTTCATGGAGCTAAATTACCTTGGCTGATAATATGCCAGGTCATATTTCTTTTTGTTGAAAATACGGCCATAAAAACTATTAAAAAAATTCATAGTTTCAATCGAAAAACAATTTATAGAATTTTCAGAAACTTAAATAAGCATATAACTGGTAATAAAAAAATAGGAGGTCCAGGTATAAATGTGGAGATTGACGAATCTAAATTCGGAAAGCGAAAATACAACAAAGGCCACAAAGTTGACGGCGTATGGATACTTGGGATGGTGGAAAGGACTACAGAACAAGGCTTAGTCTTAATTAAAGTTAAAAATAGAAAAGCCGTGACTCTCGAAAGATTAATAAAAGAATATGTACATCCCGGAAGTATTATTTATACTGATTGTTGGAGAGGGTATATAAATTTAAATCAATTAGGCTTATACGAACACTATACTGTTAACCATTCCCTTGGTTTTATAAATCCCGAGAATGGTGTTCATACCAACACAATTGAAGGAACATGGGCTGGTGTAAAAAGAGTGATTCCTGCAAGATATCGGACTGAAAAAGATGAAATCTATTTCTTAATTTTTTTACTTTTAAAAGAAATTATCCTAATAATCCCTTCATAAATATAATAAAAAAGTGTTTTTGATAAATATATCTTGGTTTCTAATAACATTTTGTATCTGAATATATAATTATTTTGTATTTTTAATGTTTAAAGTGATAAGAAATTTTTGTCCCTTTCTTGCTCCTCTTTTTTTTTGCACTTCAATTTTGGGGTTCGAAAAAAAAATTGAAGCGCTTCAAAGGGGGTCTAAAGTATCCTTCACCCCAAATAATGTGATGAGCTTTGTTTTAATTGATTAGGTCATCACAAATATACAAATAAGTACTTATAGGTATTTGGAAAATAAAAAAATGAAGTTTATCAAAAAGTCCAACTAATGTTCCACATACCGTCTTTTTTGTATATTAACCCTGCGGCAGTCTATATACAAATCGTCCAGAGTTAATATTATTATACAAGGACATTCATACATTCTATGATTGTTTGTTAGGAGATTTATATAACATAGCAAACATTTTGCCTCATGTGGGTCTTGGAATTTTTTTGATCTACTGTCAAGCGTCTCCAGGCATATCATAAGAATAAAATATTTTTGAAGAAATCATCTAAAAAACAAAAATATTTATAACCTCGGAAATGATAATCCAAATGAAATTCAAGTAATCGGTAAAATTTCGACTCTTGTTATATGGTCGTAAACCCCAATTCCCATTTAGCGGCCTTTGCTGGATTTAGTACGTAAAAAAATGTGGAAATATTGGGCTCGGGCCATTGCGCCCTTATTTATAACTATATTTGAAACCTTTTGAATATTTTTACTATAAGTGCCAATTATAAAACCCTTTTTAGACCATACTTATCACATCTTTATGATTTTCGTTCTTCACCATCATATCTTTTTTTAATCCTTGCGGATCGTTATCTATACCGTGACTCTAATCTGCAAGCAGTCCCCCCCTTTAAGCTATTCTCTATCACATCATTCCTCTTTTATTACCCATTGACCTTATTATGATATATTTTTAACTACGTGGCAACTAGAGTTATATTTCTCAATGGTACCTAGTCCATATCCTCGAATACTTTCTTTCTATTCTAAATATCTCGCTGTAAAAACGCTCTTTCTACCATACATTTTGCTCTTTAGACTTTATGCCCTTATTTGTAATTAATTTTTATGAAAGTATTGTTCTACCATTCAACATTGCAACATTCTCGTTCGTTATCTTTTACGTATTTCTGTCTACTTTCTCAGCATCTACAATTCATTTTGAAATCTAACAATTCCGACAGCTTGCTTATTGTCAAATCCTTTATTTTACAATCGTCTTGTAAAATAATATACGGCGACAACTATCACTTTTTTTTCAACTCAACTCAATTTGATCTTTCTAATCTTGTCTTTATACTTTTAGTGTTATATATTTACTAAACTCACTCTCTACATTGTATTTTGGCAGATTTCCCGTCTTTTAATTACCTCATTAATTTGGTCCTTGATTGCCGATCGATAATATCTTTTCTTATGCTCGTTATAGGCCGTTTTTTCATCTATGGTTCAAATTAACATTGCAATAATCTATCAACTTTTCTCTTTCTTCTTCAAATGGATTCTCAACTCCTTTCCTTGTCAAATAGCCATATATTTTTCCGTCTTCTTTTTTAACACAAGTGTTTTATTTCTTCTTTCAGCTTTATTCGTCGTCTTTTCCTTTCCGCTTCTTTGTAGATTGATTCAACTTAATCAAACAGCCATGATTTTTTCCAATACTTTCTATATTTATTCTCGAATTTGAACTACAAGATTCTTTCTACTTACCAATTTACTCCTGAATTGTCTAAAATCGGCCTATTTCGCAATTGAGCAAAGCCTTATGATCTGTTTTTACACTAAATCTTCTTCCCCCATGTTTACATATAAATTTCTTAACTTTTAAAATTCTACGTAAATTTTATTTTCAGAAATACCATAGCTAACTTCAGTTGCCAACCCTTTTTGCCTACACCTTCAAAACCCATTCTCCTTTTAATCTTTTATAGTAGAACCGCACCCATCACATGTTAATTGCATCCGTCCTTATAAAAATTCTTAATTTACAGAATATTTACAGTTTTAATAATTAACTGTGTATTTTCTTGCGTTTATATACTCTAAATTTATTTCTTTTGCCCATGTAAAATCTTTACCTCTAACTTTTAAATTTATTTCAAGTTAAGTGTCTTCGCTACGTAGTCTTTATGGAGTCTTTGGACCATCAGTTAATAGTAAAAGGTTTATTACATCAGGAACACAAGCCGGCGGCGGGTCTCTCAAAATTCCTTCTTCATAATCTTACATGGCGTAAAATCGTCTCTATTAAATTTAATAATTATTGAGTTAGCTCTTTCACAAAACTGTATTTAATTAAAGTTAAGTTACATATTTCTCTCTTTAATCTTTTAAAAACAAGTCCGAGCAAACGACTATATTCTTTAATATTAATATTGTACATAACAAGGTCGTAAATGCCACTTTTTTTACTCCATTACTTTTTAAATCTTCGTAAATGAAATCCATAATCCTCTGCAATATTTGTAGAGAGTTTTTAAAACCATTGTGCACCGTTTCATCGTTACATGACCGATAGACTCCCCCAAATCTTTATACTTATCCTGCTCTAAAATATAGTTACATAATCTGATTTTATTTTCTTTGCATGAGAGGTAAGGAGGAACCTTACATAGTGACTAGAGAGATTTGGGTGTGATCCTCATCCAACTGGTACTATGATATTATTACTCACTAAAACTCCCTCCATACAACTTGCCGGTGCAGCAAGCTCCGCCGTATCCATTGGACTTTGGGTCAGAAGAACACTTTCCATTTTTACCTCAAATCGCGTCCAAAGTGACCTCACAGCGGATATACTTAACGGGCATGTTTATCTAGAATTTGAGGAGATATATCGTCGTATTTACCCAGAGGTCTTTATAATCATCTAAATTAAACACATGGCTTCTTACACCGCCACATCGCCAGCCTGGCATTTTTATTAGGCTCGTTGAACACCAGTCTCTCACTAGTTTGTCACCGCATTACAGAACTTTGTAGATATGATTCACGAGACATTCTAGTGTCCAACTTCGTCTAGTCTCTTTGTTAGGTCTGTGATACCCCCAAGTTCACTAGCCATGGGTTACAAAAGGGTTAAACCAGCAGATATTATATGTGCATTAAATCCTTACGATTGAAATGCTGTTTTTACTCTTAAGATGGATTTTTAAACTAAATGACAATTAACTTATTGATGAGCGCACATAAGTTTCAAAAAAATAACAATAGATTAGCGTGATGTATTCTCTATCTGAGTTGTCCCAACTGCAATAGAATATAGAAACAATTTTAGTGCTACTGGGATTCGAACCTAGCTATTGCATAATGGTAGCATCGCCCTTGACCACTGGACTAAGAGCAACCAAAAAAAAAATCTATTTTTAAGATTTAACAACGACAAAACGATCGTCTGTGTTACTATAAATATATCTAGGGTATTCGACACTTTAAATTCTTCCACTTTTACCATATGATTTAAATACTATAAGTATCTTACAAATTACATGTTTCCATTAGGCTTTCGATGTGCTCTAACCAATTTAATCAATTAGATTTAAATCTTTTAAAAAATTGTTTTTTTTCTAAATTTCTTAGATAAGTTACAAGATCATTTATTCAAGCTTGTGTTATTCTATCCTTTTCCTAAAAACCTCAGGACATTTCAAGTTATAATTTTGCATTTTTTAATTTATAAGAGCATCTTCCTATTTTCTTCGACAAAGATCTCTCTAGATTCTTCTTTAAAATTATCTTAAGATTGCCTTTTTTATCTCCTAGTCGCCAACAAAAGATATTTTTGTCTTCGTAACTTTAACTTTACCCTTTACAATATTTTATACACTGTAGGGTTTAGAACCCTTAATAAATAAATGGTTAACATGCCGAACACAAGGATGAACAGGGAAACAAGAGAGTCCCGTAGTCAAGAGGCTAGAACATTAGAGAAAGAGGCAATTAGGATAGATAAGAGACTAAAGTTAATATTGAAAGTTGAGAAAGTTGAGTGGAAAGATGTTATGGATTTGGCATCTGCGAACTTGCAGGATTATATTTTTGAAAATTTTTGTGACGGAAGGAGCAGTTGGGAGGAAATTTATAAAGGCTTACAAAAAGGAGCAGAATTTGAGAGAGAGTCAGAAGAAAGACAAGAAATGATTAAAGAGATTATGGATAAAGTGTTGAAAGAGTTTAGGGAAGAAAGAAAAGAAAATCTTAGGATGTATAGGAATAGAAGAGAAATCAGAGAAACTACAAAATGTTTTATATGTAAGAAAGAAGGGCATTACGCTAGAGAATGTCATGAAAGTGTAGCTGGTAGGGAAAAATATAAAATTAAAAAGGAACAAGTTTTACAGAAAGAACCAATTATCAACAATGAAGGGAAAAGATGTAAAACAGTAAATAAGTTAGAAAATTTAATTGAAAAGTATCCGGAAGTTTTTAAAGAATCAGAAGAAAAGAAAAGATAAAATATCTCACAGGAGAGAAGTGTCCAATAAATAGGAAGCAAGGTGAAAAGGTTGTGAAAAGAGGGCAGAATGTGCCATACTACCTTAGGGTGAAATTTGAGGAGTACTTGAATAAGTTGGAAAATAGAGGGGTTATAAGACGTTCCAAAAGTGAGTGGAGGAGTCCAATAAGAGCACTTGAAAAACCAAATGGGGACGTAAGATTGGTAAGCAATTTGATGGCGTTAAACGATTTGGTTGACAAGGACCCGTACTCACTACCGTTAATTAAGGATATTATGAGAGCCACACAGGGGTCAAAAGTATTTACGGTTATCGACTTAAAAGAAGGGTTTTATCATATTGAGATTGAGGAGCACCATAAGCACAAAACAGCATTTGAAGTGAATGGTCGAGTATACGAATGGAATAGTATGGTTATGGGGTTTAAGAATTCGCCTCATATAATGCAGAGAGTAATGAACAGAGTTTTAGATGAATTCAGAGGTAAAGGCGTGGAAGTATATATGGATGATATAGTTATTCATGGTAAAGACGTAAGAGTGCATGACGAGTTACTAGAGAGGGTAATTAAAAAGTTTAAAGAGTGTGGGTTGAGAATAAACCAAACAAAGATACAATACAAAAAAGAAGAGGTGATGTTGCTGGGAGTAACAATTAATGGGGAGGTCATGGGACCGAATGAGATTAAAAAGCAGGAGACATTGGAATATAGAAAACCTGAGAATGTTAGAGAGTTAAGAAGATTTTTAGGACTAACTGGTTGGTTTAGAGACTTTATTCCCAACTATGCGTATAGAACAGTAAGGCTTACTGAGGCTTTAAAGAAAGATGTTAAGTGGAATTGGACGGAGGATATGGAAAGAGCTTTTGAGGATATGAAGCAAGGCTTGAGAGATATGAAAAAGTTGAAGATTCCGGACGGAAAAAAGCTATTTAGAGTAAGAACTGATGCGTGTGATACGGGGATCGGAGCAATTCTATTACAAGAAAATAAAGAGGGTGAGTGGATTCCGATACAATGGGCATCGAAAATGTTGACTCCTACCGAGCGAAGATATACGATAAGTGAGAAGGAGATGTTGGCGGTGTTTTTTGGAATAAAGAAGTTTGAAAGTGATTTGAGAGGAAGGAAATTTCATTTGATGACGGATCATAAAGCATTAGTAGAGATCAGAAATAAGCCATACTTCAATAATAACAGAATAAACAGATGGGTAGAACAGATACAAGAGTTTGACTTTACAATAGAGTATGTGAAAGGGGAGTTGATGACAGATGCAGATGCGTTAAGCAGGCAGTATGATCAGGTAGAAGTTTCGGATGAACAAAAAGAAAAGGACAACAAGAGAAAAGAAGTGATCGAAAAACAAATTTTGGGAAAAGCAGAAACATATTAAAGAAAAGGACGGTAAACAGTATTGGGAATTTTCCACAGGTGAGGTGAAAGAGATATTGAGCCTAGATAGTAGAGAACATGAAATAACAAGAGTACATGAGGAGTTAAACCATAGAGGTGTCAAAGGCACTTATTATAACATTAAACAAAGATGGTATTGGCCTGGTATGAAAGATCATATTAATAAGGTAATTAAGAATTGTGAAATATGTGGGATTAACAATAGGAAAAACACAGGAGGATGTGATTTCGTAGTAACTAGAAAGAAATTGGAGAAAGTGGCGTTGGATTTAATGGACATAGGTGGAGAGAATAGGTATGTGTTACTGGGTATTGATTACTTTACTAGAAGGTTGTGGGGTTCGAATTTGAGATGTAAAGAGAGTAGTGAAGTTATAGAGGTATTACAAAAGTGGATAAGGGAAGATGGATTTCCAGAGGAATATGTGACAGACAACGGAAAAGAGTTTGTAAGTAATAGATTTAAAGAATGGTGTAGTATTAATGATATTAAACATAGGAAAGTGGGCTTAGAAGCTCATAGGAGTAATGGTAGAATCGAGAGATGCATCAGAACTATAAGAGAGACATTGATAAAGCAAAATGATGGGAATATTTCTGAAAAGATAGAAAGAGCAATCAAAGGATATAATAATACACTACATACAGCAATAAAATGTACGCCGATGGAAGCGTGGAGAGATCAAACTGCTGAAGTTATAATTGAAAATGATGAAAATGGAAAATATGCTGGTCGGTTCAAGAGAAGACACAGAGAGACATTTACAGTAGGCCAAGAGGTAAGAATCGCTAGGAGAGAAAATTTAGGTACACGTGCGAAAACAGACAAGGGAAGATTCACGGGTCGCGGAAGGATCGTAGCTATAAGTGAAAATGATTCATATATTGTGAGACTACTGGATGGTAAAATTGTTAAAAAGAGGCATTATGATTTGAAAGAGATAAGGAAGAGTTGTTTAGAAGATGGAGAGACTACCCGTCTGGAGGGGGGATGTAGGGTTTAGAACCCTTAATAAATAAATGGTTAACATACACTTTTATTATTAGTTTGAGAAGAACTTTTGGCCTAGCTTCCTTAAAAAAATACTGACATTTTTATTATAATCATATTTTTTTGCTTCCTCAAAATTCTAGTAATAGCAGTGTTCGGGTTCTATCACAATGCAACAACTCCCTTTTATTCTCTTTTATTTATCGTTGTCTCATTAAAGATATTAATTTTTCTTTGAATTTTTGTAGCTCTTTAGTTTTTCTCGCAAAAAAATTTTCAATCTAATTTTGTAATTTCATTTTTATTAATTTTTTAGCTTTCCTTCCTCACTTAAATCACAGTTCATATATTTTTTCGTCCTGTTATATCTCTTAAAAATTCTTCCTTACACAACACATTATAAATCATATCTAAATCCAGTGAATACATCAAAATTTCTGTTTTTAGTCTTCTTTTGTATTCTTGCCCACTGTAATCACTCAATTTCACAACTGTTTGTCTCCCTCTATATTAGTCATTAACATGTTGTTTAATTAAATAATAGATTTTAATAATAAACAATTTATTTCATTTGTTAATTATACGATACTAAAAAAAACCAATATATATAATTACATAAAAAAACATCTTTTTTGTTCAAACGTGCAAAATCTATAGTAGATATTTCCAATGAAATATTAGTTTAGATTATTTAGATTTTGTTTCTATTTTCAAATTGAATAGCTCTGAAATATAATAAATATTTATTAACCAATTGTTATGTTATAAAACAACAATAATAACTAAATATGCAAAAAAGTTATCAAAAGTATAATTTAATATTATAGAACAAATAAAGATTGTTTTGAGAATAAGAATGTATATGTAGAAAGTGCAGCAAAAGGGTTTCTTAAAAATTGTTAAATGACAATAAAAATAGTTTTTTATGTTTAAAAAAAAATTATATTCAATTTTTTGAATAAAATTACATAACCTTTTATTGTCGTTATAACGTATTTATCTTGCATAACAATAAATTCACCTCTTTTGTATGATGATGCAATTTTTATCGTGTAAGAGGTGTTTATTTCATTTAAAAAACAACATTTAAATCTTTATACTACCTATTTTAAAAGATGCAATCCATACCATTAAGATTTAATTTCTATAATAGTTTTTTTTGGTTCTGATGTCAAATAAGTCAAGTTATATACAGTTTAAAAAATTTTCTTTCCTGGTATTCATCTCCATCAGTAATACCGGCCAAAATTCACCTTTTTAATGACTTTCATTAGAAACTTCATGGAATTTTTTAAAAATATTCCATGTATAATCCTTCTATTTATTTAAAAAAAGTATTTGAAACATAAATGTTGATTCTATTAATAAATAGGATAAAAGTGAAAATAAGTATGAATTCCTGGTCCTCCCTTTTGTATCATAAAATAGAGTTTAAATATTTAAACGACTGGGTCAATTTAATGTGTGATGTATAACATCAGATTAGAAGTATTGGAAAAAAGATTTAGGTTGAATTTATTATTTTGATAATTTAAATCTCATGTTAGGAATCCTGTTGATTTTGTAAAGCAATGTTACAATACTAGTCAAAAATAAACAAGTTCGGAATGTACTAAAAACGATAATGAAATCCGCCCATTTGCCGAATTTGTTGTAAATAATTGTATTTTCTGTACCTTCTTCATATGAGCAATAGATAATTTCTTTAACGCATGTTTTTTTCAGAAATTCAAGAATCGCAGTCTTATTACGAAATTTTTCGGCTAATCCAAAACATCTCATTTTTAAAAAGAGTCTATAATTTAATATTGGGATGCTTGATAACACATACGTAAGTTTATCGTCATATTTTAGTTTAAACACCAAATCGCCAATAACTTGTGGTGATAGTATTATCATCATATATATAGTGAAAAAAACAGGATTATATTCAATTGCAATAGACATACAAGTGTATAAAAAAATATTAATAATTGTAGAAATAGTAAAAATTAAAAATATTAGAGAATTGAACATAAAATTTCTATAAATCAATAGATAAAAACAGAACCTAGGAAAAAAGAACATAAAAGTTCTTATTAGAGAATAGTAGAGCATTGCCATAAAATACGTACCATATGTGTATTTGCCGTTTAAATATTCAGGAGCAAAATACTCGTTGTACTTCTATACACTTGTGTATGCATAAAGAAACCAAACAATATGAGATAAATTATATAGATGATTAACTAAAGCTAAGCTAAACCCAAATATTTGATTGTAAGAACATTGTTTCAATTCTTCATTGATTTCTAAACAATTAAATTGAAGGGAAATAAGGAATTGCACAATTGGCTCCAATAAAATTAATAAGATTGTCCAAAAAGTCATTAAAACGAAACCAAAATATGATTTGTTTTTGTTATAGGTAGTATCAAAGGAATGTTTCATTATCTTCCAACTATCATATAATTTAGGTTTAAAAGTGAGAGTCTTGTAGTTATTGCATATTTCAGCAGTATTTTCATTTCTACATGATTGCTTATTTTTTTCAATGATTTTCTTAACAATCGATTTATATTTTTTAGTTTCGGGAAGAAGGGAATGATCAGATATAATAACGAACAATAATTCAGGCAATGATAACTCTGATTCTGTAGAGATCCCATTTTCAACCAAAAAAGATTCTAATTTTTTATTTGGGCCATTATAAAATACTCCTAATTTAACTAATACAATTAAATCATCAAAGTAGCTGAAAAGACCGGCACCAGGTTGATGAATTGTAGATATAACCGTACAATTATGATTCTGTGCATATTTTTTTAAGGTGTAAATAATTTCTAATGCTGTATTTGAATCTAACCCAGTTGTAGGTTCATCTAAAATCAAAATTTCTGGATCATTAATCATAGAGATAGCGATCAAAGCTCGCTTGCGTTCACCTCCTGAGAGTGCACCAATAAGACTATGTTTTTTATGCAATATTGCGCATCCATCAAGTATTTTGTCGGCCTTACGTTCGTCAAATTCCCGATATTTTGCTTCACCAAGTGACATATAATATTTCATATGATCATAAATCGATAAGTCAGGATAAAATATATCATCCTGAGGAACATACGAAAACTTCATTTTCCATCCTTCTGGATCTCTTTCTTCGCTATTACATAAAATTTTACCGAATGTTTTTGATTTTCCACTTATATCTCCAACAAGCATTTTAAGAAAATGAGTTTTACCGCATCCGCTAGAACCAAGCACAGCTGTAAGTTTCCCAGATATAATTTCGCCAGATAAGGATTTTAAAATCTCGGCGTATGGACCATTTATATTTGGATTGACATTTGGCACGTCGTAATAAAGATTTTCAAATTGAAGTGTTTTGAATTCTCTCTCCATTTTGGGCGTGTTATAGATTTTTCTTTTTTACATAAAAAAAGGAGTATCAGCTAAATTGTATAATTTTTTACATATATAACATTTCAGTAAATCCTAAACAAAAGTTTTGTTTTCTAAAACATGTCAAATAATTTAATTTTTTTCATACGTCAACCCCGTTGACAGCAGTTACAAATTTTGACATTTGATTTGTATCCTTTTTTGAAAATATTTTTATTCATACATTAATGTAAATGATAATTTTAAAATTAATAATGTATTACAGCTCAACATAAATAATTTTTTAGCATATAATATTATATCTTGCTTACTAATTACTTTTTCCAGACTATACATCTAATTTCTTCTGACAATGCCTGGAGTTCCTCCTAAAATTCACATATTTGGTCCTCAAATACCCCTTCCTGTTCAGTATCAAGCCCATGTCCGATTGACATAGTTAGGCTTTCTAAATCACTCAAAGGACTCTTATCTGTATATATGCTTCCGTTATGGGTACTAATCGGAGCTCTTGTATATGTGAGCGATAGAAATTAGCTACTATTGCATCATATGTCATCACATAAGGAATAATTTTCGGTTTGTACTTATAGAGAGAAGCCACATGATTGGCGAGCAAGTTGTATTTATGTTTCTTTTCTGTTTCTACCGCACAAGGGTTGTTAAGCTTTTGATTCCAACATCAACAACGATCACTTTTTTCCTCACATTTCCATAAATAGTAATGTATTTCAGCTCAATATTTTTTATTTTTCGAATAAGAAGCAAAAAAATATTATTGAAAGATAATGATTTAATTAATTGTACGTTAATTACATCAAATTAAATAATAATACAGAATTAGTATAGTTATTAAAAACTTGAAACTAGGAAATTTAAAAAGAAGGGATGTCTATAACACGATTTAAAAAAAAAAAGAAGATTTTTGAGTTAATTTATCATCAGTCGTAAATAGTTATAGCATAGCTTTACCGGTATCGCTCATGGGATTTGGCTTTTTACAGACCTTATTTTCAGTGGAATTATTAACTTTTTCCAACTTCACTTTTTCAGCTTCATTCCCCTTTGCCGGCACCACTTCTTAAACAATCGCCATATTCGCTATAGCGCTTACACTCTAGCCACTTCTTCTTCTCCTGCATCCTCCTGATCGTGTCCTCGTCGTCGTTCCAAAGAGATGGACTCTAGAGTCTTCTTCATCACAATAGACTGGATATATGCTTCCAGGTAGTGTTGGATTTCTAGCTCCCCGATGTCCTTTCTGTGATATTTGGTCACCACTCCATCCCATGTCATTATATAAGAAACTATTCTTGTCCGGGATTTATGTATGAGTCCCAGTTCATTTGCAAGAAGGTCATATTTTCTTAGTTTTTTATTCTCAACTATAGTAAGTCGATCCTGGTAATACCAAATCTATTTATTATTGATAGAAATTCTTTTGAGGCCACTCTTCTTCACTCGCTTCGGTACTCACAATACTGCTGCAAGAGTCTCAGAAGTAGATTAAGTGTGCAAACCTTGTGTTCTGGCCCCTGTTCTTTCTCTTCTGTGTCTATTTTTCAGATTTCCGCTTCGGAGGTTTGGTTTGTAAATTTTTTTGTTTTTTTCCTCCTGCTCTGTCCTTGCCCTCATAACACGATTTATAAATTTTATTTATAATTATAGTCTTTAGTATGAAAGTGCTAAAATTTTTTACAAAATTGTCTATAAATTATTATTGAATAAATAAATAGATAAATTTTTCAAATACGATCTATATTTTATAATAGATTGTCTCAAAAAAATTATATTCATTTTTTTAAAAACGGCTTAGAATATTCAATCTATTGCCTCATTACTGGATGATGGTAAAGCGGAATCAACGAGATAAAACAAAACTGAATTTTCCTTTGGGATCCTATATAGCTTAAGTAATAATAAACATAATATCTAAATACATGAACTATAGAAATACTTATAATCTAATTTGATTGCGTTTCTTGTTATATTAGCATGTGTATAAAATGGAATAAAAAAGTAAAATATTTAACACCAATCATCCACAATTTTTAATACCGAGTTTACCATAATTCGACAAATCCCAAATTTGATTTTTTACTTTTACGTATTAAAAATGGTTGTTGTAATAAAATAAAATTATGATAAAAGAATGGAGGTAAAATAGAACAGGAGGAATAAACTGAAAAACCACAAACAACCCCCCCCCCCCCCGCCTTCGAAGTGGAAAAAGGGGAAGTAGACATATAAGAGAAAGAACGGGGACCAGAAGACACTAGTTTGTCCACTTAATTTACTTCTGAGACTCTTGCAGCAGTACTTGTTAGTACCAAAGATAGTGAAGAGGAGTGTCCCCAAAGAATATTTCTACCAGTCATAAATAGATTTGATAATTCAAAGAGGAGGCGGAATAAATAAACTGGGGTTTTCTGTGTAAATTTTGAGCCTAACATGAGTTCACCAGATTCAAGGGCATAGCGAAAAACGCTCACAAGTAATAGTGGTAGACAAATGACAACCCGTAATTCTTAGTGAACCACGCAGAAAGAAGAAAAGCCGAAACCGGCTCGAAAGAAAGAAATAGTCGCTATAAAATCGAGTTCTTCCTACAATCAAAAAAATTAGACTTGGAGAAACTTAATTTAATCATTAACAATTGTGTTGATCAGTTGGATAGAACGTGGTGGGTCTTTCCTTGGTAGTTTATCTTTTGAAACTTGATGCTACAGTCAGGCGATATATAGCTACGTTAATGCCATCCCCCACTCATAAATGGCACAGATTACAAGGATATGCAAGCTGCACAGATCTGCTAACTTGAAATGGCCAATAAGAAGCTCGACACTTTGTCTTGGAAGAAAAGTATCTTAAAAGGATTGCTGAGATCGTAGAAAGGTAAACCTTATCAAAAAGAAGGGTCTTTTGATAAACTTTCGAGTGAGGGAAATAATGAAGCCAAGAAGGTAATGTGTGAACATAACATGCTTACATGTTACACCGAGTTAGTTTCGAAGCTATTACTATACTCAACGATATGAAAGCCATATATTCAAGGAAGCTAGAGGTTGCTGACCGACGCAGAGAGTATAGACGGGAAAATTAAAATTTTGAACTCAACAAAAGCAATTTTTATAAAAAACTCACGTGAGCTTGAGGTTACTCACAACGTGAGCAAAGAAGATATTAATATATTTTGGTCTACCGTGTGAATAAGAAAGACCAATCTAAAGACTGAAATAGTTTCGAGGAATATCTTCTAAAATACATTCCTGATAGCCGAGATCAAATCACTTTACGACCTTGGAAAAATTTGTAGATATTACAGGGGTTTGCATTTTTATAGTCCAACTTTTGTATTTTAATTGTCCATTTTTTTACTTTCAATGGCCTTTTTAAAAAAATCCCCCTAGTGCCTAGAAAAGCGAGATCTACAATCACTTCAGATGTCTTAAAACTGATTGAAAGACATATAAAAATCGAAAACTTGACCTTAAAAAATATTGCAACTACATTAGTTTTAAGTTATAAAACAGTTTAAATAACCATAGAAAAAGTGTCTGAAGGAGAATTCATTTTTTCTACATTTACAATAAATCGTTCTAAAGTTTCATCTCCTAGAGCAGGGGTCGGCAACCTTTTTATAAAAAAATTCAAAATGGGCAATTTCAAAATCTTAAAACAAAAAACGGACGCAAGCTCAAAAAAATATCTAAGAAAAATATAATAAATGCTCTATAAAATTTTTTAAAAAAAACATTTCGTAGCGAATAATACAATTATGATTTTTTCCAGTATTTTTAAAGATAGGCACTTTAACAAGTTTTAATTTTTTATATTAAAATGAAAATTATAATTAAATATATTTACAAGAGTTTTCTTAAGTGTTTAAAAGAATCCAAAAAAATAAATTTAATGGTTTTATATAGATTTAATAGACATTGTTTTGACAAGAATGCTAAGCAAATTTCATCACAATTACTTTAAAGAGGTTTAAATTTTGTTTTCGATTAAATCTCGAAGAAATAATAAAAATTAACTACGTGTAGAGAAATACTTAGAAACAATACTTTTTAATGAGATACTTGATTTTGCATGTCATCTGCAATTTGGTCATAATTAATGATATAAGATGAATTTGCAGCTCTTAAATAGCTATCAAATGTTTGTCCGTAAGTTGTGTTCGATAAACGAATTTAAATACGTCATATTCGAAAAAAAAGCTTCACAATTATATGTGGTTCCACAATATGAAAATATTTTAAGTGCACATTTTCTTAAAATGGGGAAACTATTATCTGAAACCAATTTACAAAGTCCTTGTCTAAATAATGAGATTTTAAAACTATATCATTCTTCAAATTAAAAATTTCAATTTCTAAGTCGTCCATGTTAACTATATGAAAAAAATTAGAAATTTTTACTGGTAAATTAGAATCAAAACATTAAAAGGATTAACAAAAAATGGAATTATTTCCTCTAATGATCAAAAATCATGAAATCTTTTAGAAAACTCAATCAGTAATAAATCTATTGCGCCTATGTACGATGTAGGATCGAATTCATGAATACTTAAATTTCTTTTTTCAATTATTAACTTAGTAATTTAAAAATGAGATAAGGATTTCTTCATTAAATGTATTTTAAAAAGTTCTAACTTATTTGCAAAAGAATTAATTAAGCTCATCATATCTGCAATATGTGAATTCTTTTGTTGTAATTTTAAATTTAGTTCGTTAAATTTCATTGTGATATCCGCTAAAAATTCTAAGATCTAATAGCCAACTTTTGTTTTCTAATTCTATATAAGTTTCATTTCTCATTGCAATAAATTTCTTTAGTTGAGGTAAAAGCTTAATAAAGCGTTCAAGAACTTTTCCTCGGCTAAGCCATCTCACTTCTGTATGAAGAACTAATTCTTTTAATCTGCTTTTTCTTCCTTCATAAGCAGCTTAAACAGCCTATGTTGAGTGGCTTTGGCTCTTATCGAATTTATAATATTAGTAACAATTAATAAAATATGATTAAAATTAACACTTTTTAAAAATAAAACTTGTTGATGAATTATACAGTTATATGAAATATACTTTGAAAACAAAGAATCTTTTCTACATAGACCAAAAAATCCGTTTTCTTTTCCGACCATTGCTCGTGCACCATCAGTAGTAATAGAAGAAAGTTTTCGAAGTGGTATATTTTTATCGACAATAAATTTTTAAATAAAGAAAAAATGGCTAAAGTAAGCATTAGCTACAAAAAATCGATGTAGGGTTTTTTTGTTTTTTTTTTGCCCCTTTTTTTAAAAATGGAGGAAAGAATTCGGACAAGAGAAGAATTGGAGATCATATATAATGATCTAATAATTAAGAAACAAAATAAAAAATGTAGCGTCTGTAATCAAAAAATGAAGCAAAGAGGGGAGCAAAAAAGTCTCATAAGGTGTCAATGGAGCTCATGTAAAAACACAGTTTCAATTTAATAAACAACTTTCTTTCAGGATTCTAGGCTAAATTACATTACAATATTACAAATACTAAATTATGGATTTTAGGTTATTCACGTAAGTCCATTTCTCAAGTTTAGGTTGTACTAAACCTTCTATATCTTCCGTGCTAAAAAAGTTAAAAGACATGAGTCTTTATGATAAGTATTTGTCTTGTATAGGGACTATTGGAGGCGATAATACTATTGTGGAAATTGATGAGACTAAGATTGGGAAGAATAAATACAATAGGGGGAAGTTAGTAAAAGGATTTTGGTGTTTTGGAATGGTTGAACGTACCATCCAACGTAGAATAATAGTAGTATATATTAAGAAAAGAAACAAAAGGACACTTACTGAACTTCTTTTAAAATATGTAAGTAGAAGCAGTATTATATATAGCGATATGTGGAGAGCGTATCATTCTTTAAATACAATATTTAACCAACATCATATGGTTAATCATACATTACATTTTAGGAAACCGAATACAGGAGTACATACCAATACCATAGAAGGTAATTGGAGATCTCTAAAACATTCTATACCAAATAGAAACAGATCATCGAATAGCGCTAAACTTTATTTATTTAGATATATGATCCAAAGAAACTCCACAACTCCAGTGTTCGAAGCTTTATTAAAATTTTTATTCTAGTTTTTATTTTTGTTCCTTCCTCAACATTTTCTTTCCTCCATTTTTAAAAAAAGGGGGGAAAAAACAAAAAACCCCTACATCGATTTTTTGTAGCTAATGCTTACTTTAGCCGAAAAAATATCTTTTCCCGTTATACGAGCAGTTAAAAAGAAAATTTAAAAAACCCTCTTTAGTTGAAAAGTCATTAAATACCATTTTTATAGAAACATTTAGTTGTGCTGTGTCAACTACATCGGTAGATTCATCAAGCTGAAAAGAGAAATACATACAATTTCTTAGGTCTTTATCTAATTATAATTCTAAATTATTAGCAATTAATTCTATTCTTCTTGATGCAGTTCTGCTGATAACTGCAACATATTAATAGCTTTTTCATTTCTGTCTTGTTTTCAAAATCTTCAAAAAGAGAATCCGCCGCTGTTATCATAACTTCTTTTATAATTTCTGCATCAGTAAAGGGGGTTTTTCTTAGCTAACAGATGTGCAAATTAATTAAAGCTACAGTGGCCGCATTCGAAAGCTCTTTTGGCTTTGAAAATATCTCTACTGTTTTACAATTGTTGATTTTGAAGATATCAACTTCTTTTTTTGCAGTTTATGAATTCAGTAGGTACTCAATATTTATATTTTCATGCAAACTATTGAAGTGTCGTTCTAAGTTCCTTTTTTGCATATTGCAATGCTTTTGTTGCACAATAAACAAATACACCCACATTAAAATTCTATAAAGAAAAAATCTTCTTCCCATAAATTATTAAATTGATAATTTTTTCTTTTTTTTTGAAGGTTCCATAAAGGGTAAAAAAATTTGTAAAATTTTTAAAATCTATTGAATGTTGAATTAGCATGTTTTATGGCATAATTATTGTCGCAGTTAGTAGAGGGAACCAGTTAGTAGAGGGAACCCTTAAAAACGAGCTCTATGGGGATCGAATCCAGGACCTTTCGAAGAAGAACAAAATTTACTTAAAAGGAATAAAAATATTATTAAGAAATTACAGTAAAATTATCCTTCAACTTATAGTAAATAATTTTTTGTTTTGTGGGCTTATGAGAATAAAAATGAACAATGATAAAAGACAAGAAGTTTACAATTTTTTATTATATGGTCTGCTGCCACCAACGTTGTTGTACAAAGTTGATCGTAAAAATTTTAAAAGAAAAGCTGAACGTTTCATGTTGTTTGAAGAAAACAACAATGGAAGTTTTGAACTAACTGTGAGGTTTAAAGTAGATCAATATAGATCATTGAGATTCTTTACAACCAATGAGCAGCGTTTCAAACTGGATTTCATCAAACTGATTCATGTTTCTGATGGACATCCTGGGCGTGACAGATTGTATCCATTGTTACAATCAAAAGTATACGACGTTACTTGAAACGAAGTACTGAGAGTTTTGAAAAGATGTGATATTTGTCAAGCAAGAAGAAACCTAATAACCAGACCAGTTATTAGACCAATCATTTCAAAATATCCTAGAGAAAGGTATATTGCTGATTTGATTGATCTTCGATTGTATCACTAATTTAATGATGGATATAAATTGTCACTTAACGCAGTAGATTCATTTAACAAGTTCTGTTGGACGATTCCATTGGGTGACAAAACTGGCATTAGTGTGCGTATTGCCTTGAAACACTATTCAATACGTTTGAACCTTATTTTATACTTTATACCGACAACGGTAGAGAATTTGCTAATCAATATATCGTGAATTTATGTGTAAAGTATGAAATAAGATATGTAAGAGGAAGAGCTAGATGTCCTTGTAATCAAGGACAGATAGAACGATGCAATCAAACATTAAAATGGATGATTGCATCTACTCTGAGGTCGAAGAACATCTTAGGGCAATGGACCATAGTACGCCAAGAAGTTAACTGGGCATATAACAACTTAAGGCATTCAAAACTAAAAAAACTCCATTCAGTTTAATGTTTGGTAAGCCCATTAAAGACATAATGCAAGAATCTAGAATCACTGATATTCTAGATTCGGTTGCAAATAATAACGAAGTTGAAAATGAGGAAGTTGAACGAAGAAAGAATTTGTTTTTGACAAAAATAACGTCGTAAATAACGAAGAACTATATGCTTTAAACAATGAAAATCTTTTTTTAAATGAAATTTAATACGAATCAGCACGATTTAATACTCAAAATGTCTGTTATAGAATGATTGAAAGGAGTATGTGGAGAAATGACTTCTATGAATATAAATTGGGAGATAGGGTTCTTATAAGACCATATTTAGACAATAATCAAGTACTAGAAGGCTTCCTCTATACGAACATTTAGATGTCGATGAATATATTGTAATGGATATACTTCAATTTAACAAAGTAAAATTATCTAAAGAAGCTGATCCATTGGTTATTATAGAAGAAATTTACACTAGAGATCTAAGATTGCTTGATAACGAATAAATTTTTTAAAAAAGTTGTTTATTTTATTTTTTTATTTCTTTTCCCTCCAAATTTATATAAAATTACTCGAAATATACCCCATAATATAATTAGGACAAATTTTGAACCGTCTCAAAAAAGTCGTTCATTGTGATTGTATTCCTTCGAGAAGTCCCAAGTTCGATTCCCACGGGGTCCTTTTTTAAATTTTTTTAGGGTTCCCTCTACTAACTGGTTCCACCAACTAACTGTGACAATTATTGTCAAAATAAATATTAAAGAACTTTATAATTTAAATATATAAGTTTATTGTTATAATCATCATATGTATGAAAATTTTTGTTGAAAGGTCTTTTTGCTTAAAGAAAAGTAGATTAACTCCTTATAATGTACTCCCAATATTTAGCATTAAAAATGTAATTGATCAAATTTTTTTCAAAAAATTGAAATTATAAATTTTTAAATTTCTTCTCAATATGAAAAATGAAAACGGGCGCTTCGTTGCCGACCCCTGTCCTAGAGTATTAAGGCCTATCGACCTTGTGCTTAAAAACATCATTGCACTTATAAATTACAAGACTTCTGGTTGAATCAAAGAAGAACTAAATACAATAGCAAATGTTTAAATGTCTTTTTTGACTATTTCAATAAAGTATAAATATCTTAATATTACGAGAAAAAGACTATCTCCAATTCTTGCAGAGTGTAATTTGCAAGACAAAATTGATAAAAGAGCTGTTTTTGCCATGGAAATATCAGATATTCACTAGAAAATTTGATATTTTCGGATAAAAATGGATTAATGCTCATACCACGAGGCATTATTGGTTGTCATACAAAAATAAAAAAAGCATTTACAACAGTCTCTGCAAATCGAGGCAAAAATTGGAGTTTATGCGAGACTTCGAAATCAAATCTTATAGCATACGAAATGAAAAGAGGGGTCATATTATATGCACTATTCGTCGAATTTATTGAAAGGCAGCTTGTAGTTTTTTCCAAACAAATCCTCAAAAGATTTTTTTAAAGGAAATGCTAAATTTCATCATTCAATAGAAGTAATGGGTAAGCTAAGGAGAGTGAGGCATATCTTATGAATTTGCCTCCATATTCCTCACAGCTTAATCCCATAGAAGAATTTTTTTCTATGATAAAATCAAGGTTTTGTGCTATACGGAACTCAAATGATACAGTAGAAACAGATTTGGAACAAGTGCTATACGATGATTTTAGCCTTTCGTGCAATGGATTCTACACTAATATGTTAGTATGGCTTGAAATAGCAAAGTAGAAAAACGAGTTTATCTAATTAAATGAGGTTGTATATTATTTGACACATAATTTTATTGATTAGTTTTTATATTAAAATTTGGGTTTTTGTTATTTTTTTCAAAAAAGTGGACTTAAAAATGCAAAGTTGGACTATAAAAAATTCAATAATTGGATTTTTAAATCATACTTGTAATTAATATTTCCGAATTGAAGACTGCAGTTTGTGGATTTTTTAATCTCTTTATTAAGAAAGGGGAAATAAAACTTATTTCTTTACAAAATTTTTAAGGGAATATTACTGGATGTGGAACCCCACGAAGCTTAATTCTACGAGGGAATTACTTATTTAATACCCAAAGGTATCCCGTTAGTGGCAATGACTTCAAGCCTATTTTTTTTTTCCTTGCAAGGAAGAGGTAGGGAGAAACCTTACATAGGGACCAGAGGGATTTGGGTGTGATCCTCATTCAACTGGTACTGTATGATTCTTACTCACTAAAACTCCCTCCATTCAACTTGCCGGTGCAGCAAGCTAAGCCGTATCCATTGGACTTTGGCTCCAGGAAAACACTTTCCATTTATACCTCAAATCGCGTCCGGAGTGACCTCACGGCCGATATACTTAACGGGCATGGTTATCTATAACCCGAGGAGAGACATCATCGTACTGACTCAAAGGTTCCTATAATCATCTGTATTACACACACGGCTCCTTACACGACCACATCACCAGCCGGCGTTTTTAGTGGGCTGCGTTGACCACCAGTCTCCCACTAGTTTCGGCCACCGTGTTACAGAATCTTGTAGGATAGGGACCACGAGACCTTCTATTGCCCTACATCGTCTAGTCTTTTAGTTAGCTCTAGGATCCCACTCTAGAGTGCACTAGCCATGGGCTCTAACTAGGCCTTACCCATTTGATACTTTTATGTATCATTAAGTCCCCAAAGGGTGATACTGCTTTTTGGCTTTGAAGTGCGTTTCTACACTAGATGCTAATCCGCCTGTGGCTAGACACACACAAGTTTTATTGAATCAACTTAATGATTATCGTGGACATTTTCATCATCTGAGTTGTTCCAACTGCATCATAGAAAGTAGAAACAATTTTGGTGCCCCTGGGAATCGAACCCAGCCATTGCTCAATGGATACATTGCATTCTACCACTGTGCTAAGGGCACCTTCAGGCCTATTACCTGTATATCAAACCTTTATAAACATACTACGAAAGTAATGCAGTCAACTGTAGAAAGTAGAATGTTACTAGCAGAGAGTCATTGGGGACAATTAAACAAGCCCAACGTGCAAAAGAACAAGTTTTGACTAAAATAGCTGCAAAAAGGAGCTGGTATACAAACTGAAGACAATTTGGCCAGATGTAAAGAAAGCCTACAGCTCTGTAGATCATTTATAACTATTAACGTGAATTAGTATGTTGAATATTTTTAATAAATATGTAAATTCTCACAAGCCACGGCGAGAAGGAGGCACATTGAGATAAAATTAGGAATAAAAACGTTATTGCATAAGAAGATCGCAAAAATCTAAAAAGATTTCTTGTCGTCGCTTTTTTTGTACTATTTATGGGCAAGTTGAGCAGTGAAAAAATTCAACTTACTCTATATTAGGAATACAGACTCATGAAAGAGTTTATGTAACAAACCATGATCTATTTAACAATGATAGTAAGCTTCTCGCTGAGAACAGTTTTATTTTAAAACTAATGCATGAGGATACGTAAAAGGCCTTTTCTGCTGTAGTCTAAAATGAACAGGAAAAAGCTAACAACTATCTGTAGACAGCACAGTGAATTTGCAGTAGTACTTGAAGGCATCAGTAAAACAAATATATCAGAATAACAGAGGATATCTGTAGTGCTGTCAGAAAAGAGACTTTTGAAACAGTAAGGAGCGAGATCCTACAGAGGTTTGGAAAACAGCATAAGGACATATAAATGGTGAATGATTCGAGCTATTAATGGGCATGCAATTTAAGTAATAAACTACCATGTAGAATTATGAATGTTGGGATGAAAACATACGTTTATTTATATAAATATTTAAAGAACATAGTGTCAAAAATATAAAAAAACGACAAGACATATTTGACACGTGCAGCACTTCCTACACTACCCCTCCTATAAAATCTTGCCATGATTTCGACTCGATGTAACTGTTTTTCTATTGTTTATTATTACTATAAATGAATGAAATTTTTGTTATACTACCACTCCTTTTTCTTCACATTTAGGTTCTATTTTTCCTCTTATAGGGAGAATTAAACAGTACCAATCCTATTCTTCTACCTTTATGGTGTCCTTACTATCAGAATTTTTCTTTCCACTCGTGTTATATTCAAGTCTGTAGGCTTCTAAATTTTTAGAGGCCTGTTCCTAATATTCTTTATTTTCTTTTGATGTCTTAATCCCTTCCTGTAAGTCCAAATTAAGAACAATTCCTGTAATAAGTTCTACTGAAGTGCAGCCTATAGCTCTATGATAAGACTGTATAAAGGCCTTGACCAATTTAGGAACGCATCTTGCCCATCCAATCTTCCCGATTCTGTAATTTTCTTAACTTTGAACCTATTGTTCTATTAAATCTCTCCCCAAGCCCCGTGGTCGTAGGTTTATGGGGGGACCATATATCCAGATAGGATTTTTGATCTTTGCATATTCATCACAGATTTTATTTTTTAACTCTTTCCCATTATCAGTTAGTAGGCTTTTTGAACTCCATGTTTACTGACTATATGTTACTCGATCAAATAAACAACCGTATTCATATCCTTTGTATAAATCGGCACTACCTCTGCAGTTTTTGAGAAATAGTCTATCATTGTTAATAAATACTTGTATCCTTGCTCACTCTCTTTCAGAGGGCCTACCATGTCTAACTCGCAGATTTTCTCCTATTTAATTGCTAACACTGATACAATGTCTTTAAATTTTTTCTGAGGATTTTTCCTTTGACAAACTTCACAAAAGTCAATATAATCTTATATGTCTTTATATATATGCTTTTATGAGTATTTTTGTCCGATATTATACTTCATGTTCTGTTTTGATCCGTGACCTAATAAATCATGATAAACAACAGCAATGCAAATGTTCTCTCTTTTTTTAATAATTTTCTTTTGTGCTAAATTTATTTGATAAACCTTCTCTTCTTTCTTTATAAATTCTCTGCTTAGGAGATTTGTATGGTTTGATGGTCCTGTTATATATTCAATATCGAAGTCATATTCCAGTAAATTCAATGACCATCTAGCCACCCCTGCTTTAACATTTCTGGACTTGAACAGATATTTTAGAGCTTGATGATCAGTTTTTAATGTAAACTTACCTAACAATAAATATTCTCTGAAATGTTGAATGGATTTTATAACCGCCAATAGTTCTTGTTCCGTCACGAAGCAATTCTTTCTGTCTTCGAGTGTAAAGAGCTGTAATGAGAAACAATCTTTCTTTTCCTCCAATTATTTGTGCCAATGTGGCACTACATCCCTCGTTTGATGCATCTGTAGTCGAAATGAATTATCCTTCAAATTTGGGATAGTCAATAAGGCATTCTCTTCATGGCCTGTTTTACCTCTTAAATATCCTTACGATATATAGCTTTATGTTGCACACTTTTCCAAAAACAATCTGCTTCCTCATCCTTGAGCCTGATTATATCAATAGTGGGCTAACCCTCCTGTCTGTTTTTTATATATTTTGCATAATAATTATACAATCACAACAATGATTGCAGCTTTTTCTTATTTTTAGTCATTGCTAGCTGTTAAATACTTCTCACTAGTTCTTCGTAACCCCTGTTTCTTCCTTTGATATTTCCGACCTAAAATTTTTAAGTCGGTCTTATTATATTCGCATTTCTTCTTATTGAGTTTCAGTCCTACCGATTTGAGCTTTTCCAATGCCATTTAACCATCTCTCATATGATCTTCTTCAGTTTTACTATAAATTAGTATATCATCCATACAAACCACCACAAACTCAAACAAAAATTCCATCAATATGTTATTCATCGCCCGCAGAAATGTAGCTGGACCATTAAAAAGTCAAATGGCATCTTTTTAAATTCAAATAAACCTTCTCTAAAGTCGAAGGCTGCCTTCTCAATTTTACAAGGTGCAATATCTATTTGGTGGTAGCTCGCCCGCATCTAATTTGGTGTAATAAGTTGCTCCTATAAATGCTTTGATGAACTCTTCTACTCGGGGCATTGGATACGAGTCTCTGATGGTTGCATCATTTTTTTTCGATAATTAACGCATAATCTATGATCCCAATTCTTTTTTAGGACTATATTTATCAGGCTTTTCCGTCTCCCATACTGGGTCTAGCTATTCCATTTTTTAAATACTCTTTCACTCGTTGGGACGCAATCTCTTCTCTTGCTCCCCTAATTTGTACAACTGAGATAGTATTGGGTTGTCATTCTTCGTAATATTTTTGTGATACCCTATGCCTTTCCTTTTTGCTAAACGTCCAGATTCAATTTCAATTTTGTAATTTCCAAATTATAAATTTATCTTATATTTGTCGAGTAACCCTTGCTCTATAATGCACAAAACCGTAATATCTCTGTTAATAATAAATTTATCTTTAAATGTCATCCCTTCAATTTATATTGATTACTGTTTCTCGATGATCCTTATTTTCGATCTATTGCCCGCCCTGAGCTGTTGTTTCAAAACATTAACAACGGTTTAATTGGAAAAGGCTCGGACCAAAGAGATTTAAGTTTGCTTCTGTGTCGATAAAGACTTTGACTTTTTTCTTTTGAATTGCTTAATGACGCAGCTTTAAGCGTTGTTCTAATGTCATTAAACTTCGACACGGAATAGTAAAAATGATTTAGTGGAATCATTTTCCTCATATTCTTACTCATTCTCAATGACCTTTTCTACAACTTATACACTCTTACAAAAGCTATTAAATTTGTTGTGCGATTATATGGCCTCTTTTCTCACAAATTAAACACCTAGATTTTCCATATTTCCAGCTTTCTCATTATTTTTTGCCTGACTTTTCCTTTGCTAGCGTTTACCTTCCTACATAAGCTCTCCTCGCTCTACTTCTGTATATCTTTGATAATTATCGAACTTCACGTTACTCAAAGCTCTGTAAATGTACGCTACGATAACAAATCATTATTATTTACTAGATCAATATTTGCCAAATCATTAGGTAGACCCTTTAACGCGTAGGCAATTAATATAAACTCAGAAACATATCTTTTCGTTCTAGTCCTGCCATCTTATCCAGATAATTTAAATCGAGCCTCCTGGTATCTCAACGAATTATGTTTATCAATACATATTTTCAACTGCATTCTACCAAAAAAATCTTTCTTTAAATATTGTAATTAGCTTATCAAGTCCAAACTAATTGGCAGCGAGTCATCCAGTCTCTCGCTTCTTTTTTTTAGACATTTTAAATAAATGCGTCAGCTTGCCCTCTCTGTACTCCTGCAACCTCACACCTCCAGCATGTCCTCCAAAAACTGCTGTGAATCGTCCTTTTCTTCATTTCTAAATATCAGGAATTTCTTGTCGTTCTCGCCAAATTATTGGAATGAAAATATCGGTTTATTTATTATAATATATTTAATGAAACACGATGTCAAATATATCAAAACAACGACACGATATATTTGACATGTGCAGCACTTTCCACAAAAAAACAGCTCCTTATTATCCTCTTTTATTCGTCGTTGTCTCATTAAAGATATTTATTTTTCTTCTAATTTTCGTAGGTCCTTAGATTTTTTCTCGTTTTATTTCTTCAATCTTAATTTTGTAGTTATATTTTTTAATAATTCTTTTCTTTCTTACTTATAGTAGAGTTCATAAAATTTTTTAGCCTTGGTATATCTCCCAAAAATTTCTTTATTACACAGCTCCTTCCGAATCATATTTATATTTAATGCATACATCGAAATTTTTGTTCTCAATGCTTTTTCGGCCTCTTGCCCACTGTCATCACTTGATTTCACAACTATTTGTATTCCCCTATATTAGTCATTAACATATTCATTCATAAATATAAAAGAATTTTATTTAATTTTTTAACCCTTTTTAAATTTTGAAAATTCTACACTATATATTTTGGGCTTATTGTGTTTTAAGATAACATCTTTAGATTCAATGCTTATAACTGAACATTGTGAAGACGGATAATAAATGTTAGTACTTAGTTGTTGGAATAATTTTTTGAAAAACTTAGTATCAAAATATCGTCAGAATCGTTTTTTAGAATTTATTAATATTCCACGAGAATTCCAGAAACATTTAATCAATAATGATTTTGAATGTAAGTAGCAAAAATGAAGCTTTAAAAGTTCTCAAATTAATTTATTGAGATTTTTAAGTGTTTTTAACTTCATTTTACTCATTAAACGTTCATAATAATTGTTTTTCAATACATACAACATCCTTTTCTTATTCAAACCAAAAATGGAAATTAAAAAAAATATAGGGGAAGTAAATGCCATAAAAAAATAAATTAATCCCGTTTCTAGAACAAGAATAAATACGCTAGTGTTTTAATAAAATAATAGATTATCAAAAACACAATTAATTTCATTTATTAATTATACTATACTAAAAAAACCAAATATAAAAAATTACATTACATTAACAAATAAAACACCTATTTTATTATAAACTGTGCGAATCTTAGTAGATATTTCCAATTATATATTAGTTTGTTTCTGTTTTTTTAATGATTAGATCTGTAATATAAGAAATTTTGCATTAACCAATTGTTATGTTATAAAACATGAAAAATAACAAAAATATACAAAAAAGTATCAAAAGTATAATTTAATATTAATAGAACAAATAAAGATTTTTTTGACAATAAGAATGTATATGTAGAAAGTGCAGCAAAACGGGATTCTGTAAAATTGTTAAATGACAATAAATAATTGTTTTTTATGTTTAAAAAAATTATATTTAATTTTTTGATATAAATATCATAACCTTTTATCGTCGTTATAACGTATTTATCTTGCATAACAATAAATCCGGCTCTTTTATATGATGATGCACTTTTTATCGCATTAGAGGTGTTTATTTTTTAAACGAAACAACATTAAATCATTATACTAACTAAATTAAAAGATAAATCAATGCAAACCATACAAAAGTTAATTTGTATAGTTGTATTCTTTAGTTTCGATGTCAAAAGTCGAATATTACCAAATTTTATTACATGGTAACAAGTTTTCTGTCCCGGTATTCTCCTCTATCGCATTATTAGTAGTCAATTAAACTTTCTAATGACTTTCATTAAAAACTCCATGGATTTTTCATAGTAATCTATTGGATAATCCTAATATTTTTTTAAATAAGTATCTGAAACATTTATGTATATTGATTTATAAATAAGTATAAAAGTGAAAATAAGTATGACTATATCTTGTTCTCCTTCTTGTATTGTTGTATAGAGCTTAAACATTTAAACGACTGAGTCGATTTAAAGTGTGATGTATTATAACCAGATAAATAATATTGGAAAAAAAAAATTTAAAATACATTAATTATTTTGATAATTTGAATCTCATGTTAGGAATCCTGTTGATTTTGTAAAGTAATGTCACAATAATAGTTAATAATAAACAAGATCCAAACATAGTAAATACTGTTATAAAATCTGCCCATTTACCGAATGTGTTGTAAATAATTGTATTTTCTAATCCTTCTTCATATGAGCAATAGATAATTTTTTTAACGCATGTTTTTTTCAGAAATTTAAGAATCGCAGTCTTGTTATGAAATTTTTCTGCTAGTCCAAAACATCTCATCCTTAAAAAGAGTCTAAAATTATATATTGGGATGCTTGATAATATATAAAAAAGTTTGTTATCATAATTTAGCTTGAAAATTGCATCGAGAAATACTTGAGGTGATCGTAGTAACAATAAATTAAGAAGGAAAAAAACAGGATTATGGTTATTAATAATAGACATACAAGTGTATAAAAAAATATTAATAATTGTAGAAATAGTGAAAACTAAAAACACCAGCGGATGGAACAAAAAATTTCTATAAAATAAAAGAAAAAAACAGAACTTAACAAAGAAGAACATAAAATTTTCAACCAGACAATAATAGAACATCCCCATAAAATACGTACCATATGAGTATTTGCCATTTAAATATTCGAAAGTAAAATTGAAATATTCGTTATACTCCCATTGACTTGTGCAAGACTTAAAAAACCAAATAAGGAAAGAAAACATATATAGATCGTTAACTACAACAAAACTAAAACTGAATATTTGATCATAGGAACATTGTTTCAGTTCGCCATAAATGTCTAAATGATTGAATCGAAGAGATAAAAATAAATGCACAAATGGCTCTAATAAAAGTACTATGATTGATCCAAAAACCTTTTTAACTTGATCAATACCTGATTTGTGTATGTTATAGGTAGTATAGAATGAATGTTTCATCACATTCCAACTATCATATAATTTAGGTTTAAAAGTGAGAGTCTTGTAGTTATTGCATATTTCAGCAGTATTTTCATTTCTACATGATTGCTTATTTTTTTCAATTATTCTCTTAACATTCGGTTTATATTTTTCGGCTTCGAAAAGAATGGAGTGATCAGATATAATAACGAACAATAATTCTGGCAACGATAACTCTGATTCTGTAGAGATCCCATTTTCAACCAAAAAAGATTCTAATTGTTTATATGGTCCAATATAAAATACTCCTAATTTAACTAATACAATTAAATCATCAAAGTAGCTGAAAAGACCAGCACCAGGTTGATGAATTGTAGATATAACCATACAATTATAATCTTGTGCATATTTTTTAAAGTGTAAATGATTTCTAATGCTGTATTTGAATCTAAGCCTGTTGTAGGTTCATCTAAAATCAAAATTTCTGGATCATTAATCATAGATATTGCGACCAAAGCTCGCTTGCGTTCACCTCCTGAGAGTGCACCAATGAGACTATGTTTTTTATGCAATATCGCGCATCCATCAAGTATTTTGTCGGCTTTACGTTCGTCAAATTCCCGATATTTTGCTTCACCAAGTGACATATAATATTTCAAATGATCATAAATCGTCAAGTAAGGATAAAATATATCATCCTGGGGAACATATGAAAACTTCATTTTCCATCCTTCTGGATCTCTTTCTTCCCCATTATATAATATTCTACCAAATGTCTTTGATTTTCCACTAATATCTCCAACAAGCATTCTAAGAAAATGAGTTTTACCGCATCCACTAGAGCCAAGTACGGCTGTAAGTTTCCCAGACTCAATTTTCCCAGATAAGGATTTTAAAATCTCAGCGTATGGACCATGTATATTTGGATCGACATTTGGCACGTCGTAATAAAGATTTTCAAATTCTAGTGTTTTGGTTTCTTTTTCCATTTTGGGGCAGATTAAAGTTTTTCATTTATATTAAAAAAGGAGTTATAGCTAAATTGTATAATTTCTTTTTGCTTTAAAAATTACGGTAAATAAGCAAATTTAAGTTAAATTTTTTTTGACATGTCAAATTTTTATTTTTATAAAAATCAACGCCAAAACTGTTGACAGGCGTTTAAAAAATTGACATTTAAAGATTTATACCTCCTTTAAAAAAAATTTTAATCCTACCAATAGAAAAGCAAAAAAAAATATCATCATAAAAATGGCTTACAACTAATTTAGATATTTTTATTTTATATTAATTAACGATATTAAAATGAGGGTAAAGATAGAGCAGGAGGAAAACCCCAACAAAAATGTAAAACAAACCTCTGAAGCAAACGGGGACAAATTAGACACAAGAGACAAAGAGCAGGGGCTAGAACTCACTAGTGTGCCCACTCAATCCACTTCTGACACTCTTGCAGCAGTACTTGTGAGTACCGATGCGAGTGAAGAAGAGTGGCCTCAAAGAGTATTTCTATCAATTTTAAATAGATTTGGTAGAATGCCAAGAGGAGGGTGGAATAAAGCTACCGAGTTCTTCTGTGAAAAATTTGGGTCTAGATGAGCTCACTAGAATTCAAGTGCAAAGCGAAGAAAGCGCTCACAAGATATAGTGGTAGACAAATGACGGCCCGGGAATTCTTAGTGTCCTACCAAAAGAAGAAAAGTTGAAGCTGGCTCGAAAGAAGGGAATAGTCTCTTCGAAACCGAGCCCTTTTTGAAAGCACAAAAATTGTTTTGGAGAAACTTAGTTGTATTCAGAACACATGTGTGGACCAGGTAGAAAGAACAAGGAAGATTTCTTCCGCGAAGGTTGATCTGTTGAAACTTGATGCTACAGTCAAGGCGGTAGATAAGATAGTCATGTTAGATACCACCCCCTCATAACATGACAGAGATGGCAAAAATACTTCAAGCTACACAGATTTGCTCTCAGGAAATGGCCAGTAAGAAGCCTGTACCTTCGTCTCGGAAAGAAAGTATCTTGAAAAAGATTACTGAGATCGAAGACAAGGTAATGCTTATCAAAAAAGCCAAGATTTTTGATAAACTCTCAAATGAGGAAAAGCGTGAAGTCAAGAAGGTAATGCGTGAACTCAACATGCCCGCATGTTTACACCGAGATACTTCTGAAGCTATTGCTATACTTAACGGGAGGATTGCCATATACTCAAGGAAGCTAGAGGCCGCAGACCGACGCAGTGAGTATAGGCGTGAAAATCAAAACTTTGAGCTAATTAGAAGCAATTTCTATAAAAAACTCAAGTGTGCTAATGAGGTTACTCATAATGTAAGCAAAGAAGATATTAGTTCATTCTGGTCTACCATGTGGAATAAGAAAGAGCATTCCGAAGACTGCAATAGTTTCGAGGAATATCTTCTAGAATACATTCCTGGTAGCCAAGATCAGATCACTTTCCCAACCTTGCAAGAATTTGTAGATATTATTAAATATTTACCAAATTGGAAGGCTGCAGGCTGTGATGGAATCTTCAATTTCTTTATTAAGAATTGTGAAGCTTTACATCCATTCCTTTGCAAGATTGTTGAGGAAGTTTGCGTGGATGAAGAAGAACCCGAAGCTTGGTTCTACAAGGGGATTACTTATTTAATACCCAAAGGTACCCCCACTAGTGTAACGACTTCGGGCCTATTACCTGTATGTCGAACCTCTACAAGCTTACAACGAAATGCACTACGAAAGTAATGCAGCTAATTGTAGAAAGTAGAGGGCTACTGGCGGAGAATCAATTAGGGACAGTTAGACACGTCCAAGGAGCAAAAGAACAAGCTATGATTAATATCTGCCAAAAGGAGCGTGGAAATAAGCTGAAGTCACTTTGGTCAGATGTAAAGAAAGCCTACAGTTCTGTAGATAATTGTAAACATTAACGTGAATTAGTAAGTTAAATCTCTTTATTGGGTAAGTAAATTCTTACAAGCCACAGTGAGAAGGTCGCACATTGAGAATAAATCGCGAATGGAAACGATATTGAATAAGAGATTGAAAGATATTACAAGGGGATGTATGTCGTCGTCTTTGTTTATACTATGTACGCATCCATTGAGCAAAATGAATTCGACCTACCTAATAGTAGGAAGACAGACTCATTAAAAGTTTTATGTAACAAACCATCATCTATTTATTGATGATATTAAGCATCTCGCAGAGAACGATGACGTTTTAAAACTGATGAAAGAGGAAACTAAAAAGAGTTTCTTTGCTGTAGGTTTAGAAATGAAAGGAGTAAACTTTCAACTAACTGTAGTGATTTTAGTGAAAATGCTGTAGTATTAGAAAGCATCAAGAATACAAATACAACAATTTAACAGAGGATATCTCAAGTACTGTCAAAAGAGAGACTTTTAAAAAGTAAGAAATGAGATCCTACAGAGGGTTGAAAAACTGTGCAAGACTCAATTAAATAGTAAGAATATGATTCGAGCTATAAACGAGCATGCAATATCAGTAATAAACTATCATGTAGGATTATTAAGATTAGAACCTATAGATTTCAAATGTCTCGATTTTGATATCCGACAGATACTTATTATGTCCAGGTCTATCTACAGCCAGCCTCGAAGGAAAGACTATACCTATTCTTATTCGAAATGTGAAGAGGACCAATAATTATCAAAGATAGAAGCGGAAGTATGCTTCTAAATGTATATATATATATATATATATATATTAAAACATTAGATTTGTTTAGAAATAACCCACTAAGACGTGCAGCGACACTTTAAGTAGAAGCGAAGAGTAAATCCCACTTGCTTACAATCAACGTGTATCAAAGGATTAGGTATAGCTTTGTAGGAGAGGTAACTAGAAGATTCTAATAGAATTCCAGAAAAGGGGCTCTACACTAAAATTAACATTAGGAAAGACCGTGGTAAGTTGTTTAAAGCTAAGGAGAGTAATTTAAAATCACTATCGATTTATACCTGGCTGGTCAAAAGAAACACGTAGGCTAGAAATAAAGCAATTTACTTCTTCCTACTAAATAGAAATATTTTCAGGTGACAAAAGGGTCAATGTCCTCATTGTGGATCTCATAGGAAGACCGTGGTTTATTCGCTACTAAGTAAGGTTGGGTGTTATGTTTTGATTATATGAAAGACACAACGAGGTAGTTAGATGCATTCATCTCTTACTATGTAGTAAATATAGGTTTAAGAAGAGCAAGAAAATACGTGGACACTCAGTACAAGAACATGGAAAATCATCGTGAGGAATAAGAGTAGATACGAGAATATTTCACTAATATAAAGGGGATATATAATAAGCATGATATTATTGTGTTTGACAACAAGAAGAAAGACATTTTAATTGTTGAAGTTGGTATAACCAACCAGCTTCGACAAATTATAGTCGAGATTGAAATCTAAGAAAATTTCTTGCTAATGAAATTCGACTAATAAATAAATCCTGCGCAATAATAATTCCTTATGTAATGATTTAGGATGGAGTGGTGATCTTATTTCACAGAAAGTACTTTTGGAAGCTGGAAATCCAATACCAACTTGAAGCACATCTAGTCTATTGTGCTGATGAAGACTTTAGACTCCATTTTTTGGAACGACGACGAGAATACGATCAGGAGGATGCAGGAGATGAAGAATGGGCTAGAGCTTAAGCGTACTAGAAATTATGGCGACTGATAAAGAAGTTGTGTTTTTTTATGAGTTTAGCTTTAAGTTTGGAGTTAAAAAAAAATTATTTTAGAGAATAATAATTTTGTAGAGCTGATAAATAGGCGACGCCGGTACAAATTGTGTTATAAATACCTAAAATCAATAAGAAAATTAATTCAATAAATTATTTATTTTTAACTGTTGTTTTGGACAGAAAAAAAACAAAATTTCAGTGTAATTCATTATTTGATACATAAGTAACCCCGTGTAAACATGTAACGAAATTTTTTTTTTAGAAGAGCATCATAGAAAAAGATAATTTTTTGGATTCCTATGAAATTTAAATTAGATCGTGTATTCTCAGCATGCGATAAAAAACAGTATGATGTAAGAGGTTCCATATATGTTGTCTTTATTTTATTTAAAAAAAATGTACATAATTCTTGTTTTTTAGCGATTTTGTAATTAATTTATTGCATCAAGGCTGTTTTACTACAATATTTTAAATGTTTTAACTACAGGGTTTATTTATAATTAAAATTATTATTTGGTATGTTAGATGCTGTTGTTAGAAGATTGATATCACAAACCATATATTTATTAATAAAGTTTGTATTCGGTTAAATATTTTAAGATTAAAAGGAGTAATTTTATTTAAAATGTCAAAAATATTTTGCATTGATATTATGAATACTTACATGTGTAAAAATTCGTTTTTTTTTTCTCGGCCGTCAATTTTATTGAATAAATTGATTGGTTTATATACTCCTTATTAGTTATTAAAATGTACGATATATCGTCATCAATGGAAAAGGACGTTAAGAGCTTAGAATTTGAGAATCTTTGTTTTGATGAGTCATATGTAGATTCATTTGTAAATGTCAGATACACAAAAATCATTAGGTCTTTATCTGGAAAAATAGAGTCAGGGAAACTCACAGCTGTACTTGGCTCTAATGGAAGTGGTAAAACACATTTTTTACGAATGCTTATTGGAGATATTAATAAAAATGATAAAACATTTGGTAAAATATTGTACAATGGAAAAGAAAGAGACCCCGAATATTGGAGATTTAAATTTTCATATGTTCCACAAGATGATTTATTTTATCCTCAGCTGTCTATTTATGAACATATGATATATTATGTATTACATGGAGACGTTCAAAGCTATAAATTGGATGAAGAAAATATTGACGAAATACTAACAAGATGTGGAATGTTGCATAAAAAACACAGCTCGATGAAAGATCTATCTGAATTTGAATGTAAAAAGGCATTAATTGCTATTTCTATGATCAATAACCCAGAAATATTATTTTTAGACGAGCCTACAACAGGCTTAGATTTATATATGGCATTAGATATTGTTTGTATACTAAAAAATTATGCCCAGGAAAATAATTGTATGGTGATATGTACATTACATTATCCAGCTCCTGAATTATTTATGTATTTTGATGATTTAATAGTATTGGTAATAAGAGGGGTTTTTTATATTGGGCCGTATAGTCGAGTAGAATCTTTTTTGATAGACAACGGTATCCAGACAAAAACACCCTTAACACTGTCGGATTTATTATTAGTTTTATCATCTGCGCATTCTATCATACCATTACCTAAAAAGTATAGACAACATTGCAAAAATATAGTCGAGAAAAACAAGATAAATAATGCTAATTATCCAACTATAGCATGTAATAATTACAAAAAATTAAATTTTTGTCATAATTATCTTGATATATGGAAAATTATAAAGCTTAAAATAAAAACATCTAGAAAATTCGAGTTTGGGTCTGTAAAAAATGTTTTTATTTTTGTGTTATATATTTTTACCCTTTTTTTCGATCCAATAATTGATTATATTGGATCTAGATCACTTGTGGGTAAAAAATTATATGAAGAACTGAAATTTTGCTCATATAATAATATTTTAAGTATTGGTTTTGCTATTGTCAATCAAATATTCTTTTTTACTCCCTTTACATGGATGCTTCAATCATTAACTAATTTACCTTCAGAAAATTTTTATTTTTCATTTGAATATTTAGACGGTCGTTATACTTTTGGTACATATTTCATTGCTGTATTTTTTTGTTCTCTTGTAAAAAATTTTATATTTTTTTTATCAAGTTTAGTTTTTGTCTGTTATTTTACAACAATATTATGTTTCAGCCTCTTATATTATTGTCTATCGGCATTTTTACTATCATAAACACTATTATATATACATTCGTGTCCTTAATATTTGAATACAATGTATTTTTTTGTAGCGTATACATTTTTACTTGTAATCTAATCTTTATAAATTTTACTTACGATTCATTTAAATCAAACAATATTAGTCTATTTCGATATTTCTCAATGTTTATTCCAACATACAATTTGAGAGTTTTTTTAGAAATGAGATGTTTTGGTTTAACAGAAAAATTCAAAAATAATACAAAAATATCAACATATTTAGAAAAAACATTCTTTCGAAAAATTATTCAAATTTCTTACGAAGAAGGTGCACAAAAAACAATTATTTATAAAGATTTTGGAAAATATTCCGACTCCATCATTATTTTCGCTATGTTTGTATCTTGTTTAAGTTTAGGAGGTTTTGTAATTTTACTTTATAAAAGATTCAGAGTACCAAACATGAGATTTAAACTATCGAAATAAAAGAACTTTTTTTCATTAGCGATTTATAATGTTAAATTATTTATAATTCATATCATTAGTATTTGTTTAATAGTTTTGTTATTTCAAAAAAAATTGTGTCATATTGGTTGTGATTATTTTACAATGATGACCAATTTAGCATGCCAATCTATTCGTATCGATTTTAAAAAATGTTATCGATATTGTCTTTATATATTATTTTCACTATTTTTTTTTACGTTGATAGACCAAATATTCAAATGTAACGAAGAGATATTAAATTTATTAAGATTTTATATACATATAAGAAATGATAAATGCCTAGTGGCTAAAACAAAATTACACTATGTAGTATCCATGATGATCAACCACTGCCTTATAGATATAAGGTGCTTTCGGCTCAGTGGCCGAAGGCAGAGCTCACGATTGGGTATTGCTGATTTAAATCTTAGGTGCATAAAAAAAGTTTCTTTCTATGATGCAGTCTGAACAACTTAGATGATGAATATGCCCACGATAATCACCATGTTAATCCACAGAAACTTATGTGCGTCCATCGAAACTTAATTAGCATTTATTAAAAAAATACATCTTAAGAAAATAAAACAGTATCTCAATTGTGTGGACTTAATAGCACATAAAAGTATCTGTTGGGTATAGCCCATTTGTAACCCATGGCCGATGCACTTTAGGGTGGGATCTTAGGCCTACCTAAGAGACTTAAGGAAGTAGAGCGATAGAGGTCACGTGAACATGTCTTGAGGGATTTTATAAAACAGTTGCTGAAACGGGTAAAAAAGTAGAGGGCAACACGGTCCAATAAAATGCCGAGCTGGTATGGGCATTGTAATGGGCTGTACGTGCGATACGAATGATTGTAGGGACATTGCCTAGTTATCATCTTCTTTTCCAGATTATTTAAAATCTTTCCAAAAAATATATCTTTGTAGATCACTTTTTTGCAGGTTATATATAGATGGGAAATCTTTTGTGGCCTTTGTCATTTAAATATGGCGGAGTTTAATGTACGGAAATCATACTACGTAAGTTTTAATGATTAAAAATCAGAAAGTATCATTTTTTAAGAGCCAGGTGTAACGGGCCGAGCCCGGCTTTCCCTATTTTTCACGTATTGATTCCGGGCTCAGACCTCAAAATGAGTAAATATTAATGGTCAATTATATTTAAAAATCGAAATTTTATAAATTTGTTATAAATTCATTCAAAATAAAATTTTTTTGTGTCTTAAAATTTTTACTTTTAGATGATTTTCAAAAAAAAGATTTTATTTTTGCAGCATGGTTAGGCTTTCGAAAGTAGCGACAATTTTCCAAAATTCACATGAGGCAATATGTAGGCTAGTGACTGTAATCTACTAAAACAACGAGAGAATGTCGGAGATGTTCGGAATCATGGTATAAAATTTGGATAACTCATACATTGACTTCTACAGTTTAAATATGATGGATATGAAAATTCAATACGGGGGGGGGGTTAGAAGCTCTATTTTTTTACGAGTATTTATGAATAGTTATTCGTTTTTCTTGATTTATTTACTGAAAAAAAAATCTAAAGTAAAGCTAAACAAAAATTTCGTTTGTCAGCATAAGTTTCTTTAGGGGTTGGAAAATATTTTATTTAAGCACCAAGAAAGGAAAATCTTAGCACCAAAACAAAACAAGAGAGTTTGAAAATGAAAGCAGACCGATAAAACAGGAATTTTATAAGGAATTTGTCAAATCACCAATAGGAAAATATGACAAAGTTCAAATTTTGTATTTTATTAAGACACCAGGTGGAAGAATATTAGAACTAAGAATCTAAAAAGAACGAACGTTTCTGTATCTACAATCACAGGATTCTTATGAAGTAAACAAAAAATAAAACAACTTGTGTAATGATTGGCAAAAATCCCATCTAAAAGCATTCTAATCTATCAAAAGCAGACATAAAAATTTTATTTTTGATGAAGGCTTTAGTAATGAAGCAGAAAAGATATCTAAGTTTATATTAGAAATCTGGTTACATCTTAAATTTGAAATTGTTTTTTAAAGTGAGGTAAGCAAAATGTGATCCCTGATTTTTTGGAAGAATTTAAACGACTAAAAAATGTGCAATTTTTAAATATATCGCGAGCTACACTGATCTTTCAATTCAATTCTATTTTTTTTATGAAAAAACTGATTTTATATTTTTTTGTTTCTATCTTAGGTCCTATTATGACAAGAAAAGGGTTCAGACTCGAGCCGTTGCGCCAGGAAATGCAATCAGAACTACAACGTAAAAGAATTTAATATGAAAATTAGTATATTGTTTTATCATCCATAAACGATAGAAAAAATTTCTTTAGACCTTTTAAATCGTAGGTTCTTGTAATTGATAAATAATCGTACGAAGGTATATGGGCATTTCAAGGTAAAAAAGTTATTAAATATTAAGGTATAAATAAAAAGTATTTATTTCAATTACCATATTGATATAAAAGACTCGACTGTGCATTTAGAGGCTCATGCTTATTAAGATAAATTGACAGTTTTAAAATGTGCTTCACACATTTTTTTATTTTCGGCTCTTTGACTTGTTTGAGTCTTTATTGGTGTTGACCGGCGTAGCTGAACTTTTGCTTCTATTCTAAATTACCATCCCTTTATTTTTATAAATAAATTCCATGTGTTTTTTCGTTAAAACAGAATTTATATGATTGTGTTTGCATTTTATCTTTTTAATTTATATTTTGGACAAAAAAAGAAAGAATTTGAAGGAAAAAACATTACAAAAAACACATTATAAGTAATTAAATATTTTATTCTTATAAAAATAGCTAACAAATTTAACATCATATTTTCAGAAATTTTCAAGTTATATTGTTCGCATTTAAAGTTGTTCAAATTTTTTATTTTTAGATTGTTATGTTTGTAAAATTTTATTTAGTGTTAAATAAATTCTAACTAGCGCTTATGACAGATTTTATAACTAAGCTTTACAAAAACAACCATGTAAAATGTATAACCATATACTATACGCATTTATAGCAGTCGATACCTTTTATTATGTTTAGATTTGACACTCTACTGAAAAAATATGCATAAAACAAGTAGTGTATAAATTTTAGACCTAAAACAATAGGGATAAAAAAAATTCATCATTTGATAATTTTTTCCCAAGTTTTAATTTCCCAATTTTAGGTTCTAATCTTCTATTTTCATTCATATGCTCGAATAAATCACCTTACTTTATTAAAAAAAAACAAAATTTGTCATAACAAAAACCTTTTTAGTGTTTAAATTTGAATTAGAAACATCTAATGATACTGAATCGGCATGTACCTTTCTGGCACGCAAGTCCTTGATAAAAACAGCTTTTTTACATATGCATGGAACTTTTAAGGGTCAATGAGGTTAGTTAGAAGAATAAGACCAGTATACAACTATGTTTGGAACTTTATAAAACTTTTTATAGTTAATAAAATTTTGTTGAAAGGAGACTTCTTATTGAAAACAGTAAGTTTTTGGAAAATTAAAAGATTATATATAAGTATATCAATAAAAGGTCCTTCCTCGATAATGCAAATGATTTTGTACTAGACAGAATCTCGAATTACATATGTTTTGCTCTACAAAAATCACATAATCGGGGAAGTGACTGATAATAGTCAGCGATTAGGAGGTCGTGATGAGTTTTGCACCCCTAAAAAGTCGATATCGACGAAAGTCTATTCTTCCGCTCCAAATATAGTCAGGGCAATCCTACCATAGGTCAATGGTATGTAGGAGGTATAAAAAGAGGTTCTAAAAGTGACTTTTTTTTTTAGCTAGAATAAATACTGCTCGCCTTAGGGCAATACAAAATATTGTATTTTTCGGTTAACTTGTGATACTAATCAATAGAAGGTATATGATGCTGCATTTCACATTTTCCAAAAACGAAGCACAGGGCTAAGAATTGCTCCATAAACTTCGAGTCTTATCGATCCCGAAACACATACCCATTCACTTAATGGGGGTGGTCTGTTTCCAAGAGAGATGTTTGATCTAGACAAGGAATAAGGCTGACTATGACTATATAGCACCTAAAACAGTTCATATGTACATATAAAATTTCGAAAAATTTAAGTTTAAAAAATCTTCTCTCATATTTTCGAATAAATCAAAAGTCTCCTTTTTTTGTAATTTTTTTATTTTTACACTCCTTTATTTTTTCAAAGTGGGTTCCTTGTGATCAGATACTAAAATAATATATGTTATGAAATGTACACTTATTCTATCATAGATATTTTATATCATTATAACCTCAATTTTATAAATAATATTTTCGAATTTACTTGAAATTCAGACTATAATTGTATATATACTGTTTAACTTCATAAATTCATAATTTATATAAAAATTAAACACTCATGTTGTGAATTCTAAATCTTCTTTGAACAAAATTTCAATATTAGCATAAAAAACAAGGCGCACGCATATTTAAAATAGCAATTAATTCCGAACATTTGGCGAGATCTTTTTAAATACTTTTATGTGATTCTAGTCCTTAGATTAATTTTGCATTGTTAATATTTAATATGTCATATTGTACTACTCGTTTTTTATTTTTTCTGCTAAAATAAGCATTTTAATGCAAAAATCTAAAAAAAAACATGGTGAATTTTGATTAATAGGTATCGATGTGAACCAGTTTATTCAGTTAAATATAACTATTAGTATATAATAAGAATGTAAGACAAAAAACACATTATTTACTATTTTTGGCCTATAAAAGTAAGCAAATGTATATTTATGATAGTGAAATACTGACAACTAGTATGAGTAATGGTTGATACATAATTTAACAAAGAATTCCATACAAAATAAGAGCTAACGATAAAATATATAATTTCTAATCGGATAATAGATCTAGCCAAAAATATGTCCCAAAGGTATAACAACCTTCTAAATATTCATAAGCAAATGAATCAAAAAATGCTAGTATAATAATAAATGAATAGAACATCGTTGTATACGAAGTACAACAATACACTTGATAACTATATTAAAACTATTACTAAAAGCATCTTCATGCGTATAATTTCAAATTATCAAGAAGTTTATGCTTAAATATTTTAACAAAAGAAAGAAAAAGTATTAAAATATTAACTAAGAACCTATAACACTATTTGACAGCTTTTTTCCGGGTCGTTGGATTTTTTACTCTGTGCTCTATCGTTTTCTATGTAGAAAAAAAATTGCATGTAATTATGAATACTTTAGGTACAAAATTACCATGCGTTTTTTAATTATATTTTGTACATTCTGGCTTTATTTTTTAGGTGTTTTATCAATAGAATGTGTGTATATTAACCCAAAAAAAATTTGAAAACAAATATTTTGGTTTGGTCGCGATACAGTTTTCCATCTAAAAGGGTTGTAATTAACTATATAAATCTACAACAATACACCTAATTAAACAGTGACGATTGTGTCTTCTGAATATCGAAATAGTTTGTAATTGAAGTCATTAATTATGCATATAACCTTTAAATTAATCTATGACGTATTTTTTAGCATACAAGAAATATCTAAATTTATATATAAATCTAGGCCTGTTGCAGGTTCATCTAAAATTGATATTTCTATATTATTAAGAATTTAATATGAATAAAGCTTTTTGCACTCATTTTAAGTAAATTTTTCATCGAAATGTATTTTTTATGAGATACAGCTTGTTAGTACTTTGTCGATCTTTTCTGCGCCCAATTTATACTTTAAGTTTATCCACGTAACATATAATATCCATGTGTTCATAAATATACATCTTAGGATAATATTTATAATCATGTAGACACATATATTTTTAATCATTAATCTTCTATATCTCTTTCTCTTTTATTGGACAATATCTTGGCAAAAGTTTCATCGTTTTTATAAATATCCCTAATAAGCTTTCGCAGATATTGTGTTTTATCTATTCTCTAAGCCAAGTGTTGTTATATGTTTCCCGAATTCTATATTTCCAGATAAAGATCTAATAATTGTTACGTATCTACCATTTATTTTTGAATAAACATCTATAACATCACAAAAATATAAAAAAAGCGGTTAACACCTTTTTTTTGGGCCTTGAAAATAACTTTGTAAATTTATAGTGGCATAATAGATCAAATCAATAATTTTTTGTATATTTTGCAATTTAAAAAATTTATTTTTTAGAAATGTCAAATGACTATACTATTGACATCGGATTAGAATATTCACCTTAATATTGATTATCAATTTTTTACTAATAAAGAAACAAATTCAAGGGTCTTTTCATTTGTATTTTTTGTTTTCGTATCATTTAAATTTAAAATAAAACAATTATTCTCTTTGTCTTTTTGGATTTATTATTACTGTTCTTGAATACTGTGTGTTTTTTTATATTTTATAGCTCTATATAGTTAATAGCTTCTCCTTTTGATGATGCTCTTTTTTAAAAAAGAAACCTTATGGTGTACTTATTTTTATACTTACTTATATCATGAAGTATATTCTTGGTCAATCACCTTTTGTATTGCAACTAGATAGAAACTTTGGTTCACTATAGTAACAAAGAGAGATTTACGGCTCGAAAAATGAATCACTCTTGTATCTCTGTCGTATTCCGTGTAACATTTGGTCATTACACCTTATAACTTATTGCAAAAAACCGACATATCATTATTAATATATAGTCTCGATTTATTTGCAGCCATCAGGAGTTAAATGTATGATCTTAGACCATTCTATCAGAAATTACTACATTATTTTAAAAATATAATTCGTATATAAGATACAATAATCTTTCATACTTTTAATTATGATCAAATTAATTTAATTTGATAACAATTTCAATAAAGATAGTTAGCATGAAGAATTACTAAGTATAAGCAATAAAATATTCATAAAATAAAGATTTTCTTACAATCAAACCAAATATATGAGATATTACATAATTTCATGTAAGATGATAATGATTACAGTTTATTGTTAGCGTTAAAAATCATAAATGGATTGAATAAGCAATTAGCAAATTTTTTGACAAACGTTTAAAGTATATCATAGAAAACCAATTGAGATAAAAAGCGAAATCTGTATTATGATGCTTTAAATAAATGTCTACGATAAAAAAAATAAATTATAAAGAGAATTCTTGTCAAAAAATAACTACGTGTCGTACCTCCTGCGGAAGTACAACTCCAATAAAGATAAGTTAAACCTATAATGTTTATTTCTTATATCTTTCATACCCCTAAGTATGGAATTTTCTTTTATAATTTTTTATTGTTTGTTTACAGGGTAAACAAATCAAGAAATGTCAAAAATGATATGTTTGACATGTGGGATACCACACTACGAAATAGGTGCTTCTTTGGTATGCGATCAGAATTTTTTTTTAAAAAAAAATTCAGACCCCCTAAAAATGAAAAATAATGACTTTAAAATTTCTGATCGCATACCAAAGAAAAGCACGAAAATCAAAATAAAGGCAAAACAAAGGCTTTTCTATGGTATTGACGACTGTTTAAACTCATTACTTGAGTTAGAAGTCTCGAAAGAGTAAAAGACGTGCTTTAAATGCAATGAGATTTTAAATGTTGTATTATTTAAGGAGAAAGAGGTTAAAAGAGTGAAATACAGGGGTGCTAAATATAAATGCAGTGCTAAAGAATCAATTAACAAATGAAGCAATTTACCTTTATATAATTTTTGTGAATTAATATTTTTAATTTTGTGTAGGAGTAGTTATTTTACCTTAGAGGTAAAACTAGGAGTTTCTTAATCGACAGTTTCCGATGCAAAAAAAAGAATTAGAGAAATTTTAAAAACAAAATGTCTAAGAGGCTTATTATTGTGGACCAGGAAAAATTGTCCAAGTTGATGAGTCTGTAATTTGTAGAAGAGGTAAAATAAGAAATGCATCCAGTTGTAATGATATAATCCCTGATACTGTTTGGATACTAGGCATAGTAGAAGCATCAAATCCTACGAACTTTTACATTACAGTGGTGGATAATAGGAAAGTCGGGTGTTTAACAGTTGCTCTAGAAGGTAAAATAGGCGTTGGTTCGATTTTACATAGAAATGGTCATCAGAGTTATCTAAGTGTAGCACAAAATCTTTGTCTTGAACATAAGGTATTAAACCACTCTATCGGGGTTAAATCTGCAGATGGTACTCATACCAATAACATTGAGAATGTATGGTCGCAGCCCAAATTTGAAATGACCAAAGAACATGGAGTTAAGCGTAATGAAATTGGTTCATGGCTCAATGAATTTATATTTAGGAAAAGTTTAGTAGAGAGGACAATTTAGAGGAGTTTTACGACTCCTATGATGATTTATTATATAATTTACTCAATTAAATCAAATTTTAAGTATTTTTTGACGTTTTTTCATATTTTTTTCCTTTACAAGGGGGGAGTCTTGGTGTCCGATCGCATACCAAAGAAGCACCACGAAATATAATTACTTATTTTTTTTTAAGAAATTTGAAAGTTTTAATTACAATGCTGAAAAATTTATTTATTATTAAAAAGTTGTACTGGGTTTCCGGGTTATAAGATCCACCAATAAAAAGAGCATATATCATTTCTATTGATATTAAATATTTGAAATTTCTTTAAAATTTTTTCGACCTTTGCCCTCATGAAAAAAAATTTCACTTGCTAAAAGAAAAATTAGGAGGATTACAAAAATTGCGTGAAAACAATGGCAACATAGTATGACTGCTTTCGAGTTGCAGATTACTAGGAAAATTAAAGCGTATTTTAAATTAAAGGGTTTCTTTTTTTTAAAAGTTTTAACATTTGCTATAAGGTGGATCTCTTCTACTAGTATAAAAATTAGTAAAATAACCCTTGGGGTGGATATTATAATTCAAAACCCCTGGTAATATATATAAGGGGAATATTATATTGGTCGAATTATATTAAAAAACAAGACATTCTTCAAATCTATAAAGTAGTAGCAAATATAATTTCGAGAAAAGATAGTATTTATTGAGGACTTAAAGCAAGTTAAATCACATAAAGACAAGGGATCATGAATACACATATGTATTTTGTTCCTTTCTTCAAAAATAATAAAATTTTAGCTTCTTTTTGGAGCAAAGGGTAAGAAGAAATATTTACGTAAATACACAAAGAAGTAAAGTTATGTTTGTTTATGACAAAATAATCGATTATTTGTGTGGAATTTTATTTTGTAAAAAGCGGAAAAAATATAGATGAAAGCCGAATGACGGACAATGTTAAGACATAACTTTTTTCATCTCAAACAAAGATCTTTTAAACTAATAAACACTATTAAATATTTACAAAGCTACTGAATTAATATAATATTTTCAGAAGGTGTATAAATTCTATATAAATCTACGCAAGAGATGAAGTGTAGTGATATACATATTAGCCAATATAATTACAGAATATGCTATAATCTACAAAAATTGTATTTTTTCGCATTAATAATCTTGAAGAAACAGCCCCATCTATTTTTTCTAATTGAAGTGTGTCGCGAATCTTTAAAGAGTGTGGGAAGACAATTTAGTAGAAGAGGACTTCATCTAGTAGAAGTGCACAAGAGAAAGCTAATTGTAAGATTACATATCTATGACAACCCCAGCATAAGATAATTATCGGGGATCAACTTTTAATTATATTTTATAAATTAGATTAATTTTTTTGATATTCGTACCAAAAGTATCTAGTTTTGATATTCTATTACATGCTCTTCATCAGTCTCGTGTTTATTCTATTAATACGGTCAGAACTATCTTCCTAATTTTAGACTTACTGTTTTTGGCAGATGCAATTTTATGTTTCCTATATTAAAAGATACGCCTAAAAAAATTTAGTTATATTTGTTGGAATAAATGTTTTTATGACAAAGATATTTTTATATATCTGTTTGTAACAATTGCCACAGGACTTGGAATTTCTTATAAGGTAGAAGCGTACATCAAGATGATCACGCCAAAGAAGACGCCAGAAAGCATTTCTCTGGACTACCGAAGGAGAGGATACGAAGCCGATGTGTAAAGGCTATGGCGACGAGAAGTTACCTACAAGCAGGAGACGCTAACGCGGAACTCATTTTTGTTAAACAAAAAATATAAATTACAATAAGCATACCCTAATTAAATTCATTTATTTGTAACAATTGTTGTAATAAAATTTATTATATTATTAAAAAATATCAATATTTTTTAGTCGTTAAAATATGGATATTAATTTTGCAACAATAGTCAAGAGATGGCTTTAATGTTAAATTAAGCAGAATTAAGTGCTTATTAATACATATGATTCTTTGTGTCAGATTATATCTTCATGGGCACTAATTAATATGTCACATGAATTTATTTGAAAAAAAACATCAAAAATATTAAACCAACAAATCAAAATTTAAAATGTTGTAATATCAGATAATATAATGACAAATTCTATTATTGATGTTTTTTATGAATTCAAAATTTTACCTTTTTATCAATCTACGGTATTTTATAGTCTATGTTAACCATTTATTTATTGTCGCGCGCGCGGGGCGCACGTGCGCCCAGCCCGCACACGGCCCAATTCCCGCTTTTTGAGCCATTTTTCATTTTTTTAAGGGTGCTTATGAAAAATGGCTCGCGCGGGGATCGAATTCTTCCTCTTAAATTTGACCAGTTCGATTCAGAATTTCTGACCGCTGAGCTAAACTCAGTTATAAAAAAACCTTAAAAATATAAATAAGTTAAAAACAACACCATTTTAAAAAATATTTCATAACATCCCTCAAATGGTCTTACCTGTGAAAAACTCGGAAGAATATAAAAATATTCTAGATATTATTGTAGAAAACAAAGTCGTAAAAGATATTTCGAGGTTTTCTTTGGCGAGATTAAGGAAAAAGGCTGAACACTTTACAATTGTAGATAATCATCTTTACTTAAGAGGTATCGACAATCTACATTTAAAGGTTTTTGCACAAACGGATATTTGTGCGATGAAGTTAGAAATGCAAAAACTTCACGTAGATGGGCATTTAGGTCAGAATGCCCTATACCTAAAAAGTAAATGTTTATATTTTTCAATCCCAAGGGAATTGATACGTGATGTTGTACGTGAATGTAAAATTTGCGCTCAATGTCAGCCTTTGAAGACAAAGGAAAAAATGAAACATATTACAGCAGAATTTCCATGGGAACGCCTAATGATAGATCTTATTGATATGAGATCATACAAGGAGTTTAACGATGGGTATTGCTGGATATTATCTATTTTGGATGTATATTCAAAATTTGCCAGAACATATCCATTAAAAGGTAAGACAGCTGAGTGTGTTATAGAGTGTTTGGAGGATTTATTTGAACATTATGGTGTACCTGGGATCATTCAAAGTGATAATGGTAAGGAGTTTAGGAACAAATTGATGTATGATCTTGCATCAAAATATAAAATCCTTCTAATAAACGGGAGACCTAGACATCCACAGACACAGGGTCAGGTGGAACGGTTTAACCAAACAATCACAAGGTTATTATCAAAAAAATTAATGGACGAAGAAACATCAGAACGAAGTGAAAGGTGGATTGATTGTCTAAAAAAGGTTACTAGTGTTTATAATCAAGCAGTTCATTCTGCGACTTCTTTTACTCCATTTGAGAAAATGTTTAACAGAGCTGGTTACAACACAGTAGTTCGTAAAAATTTAGAACCTGAGAATAAAGTGTCTTTAGAGTTAGATAGAGAAATATGTCCTGTGTCTGTTGATAATGAAATCGATTGTGTTAAAAAGGAAGAAAAATCTAAAGAAGACTGTGTATTTTCGAGTTACCAAAAAAAATACTTTGCACGAATGGATAGACGCGCGGTACACAATTCTATTTATGATTTTGAAGTAAGTGATACTATTTTATTGAAAAAAGATTTTGATAATAATAAAAAAACTAAGAAAAAAAAACTTGAATCTTTCTATCATAAAGAGTCTATAGTAATAGAAATTTTATCTAACAATCGAGTAAAGTTAAATTTAGAAGGAAATGAAGTTATAGTAGATTTAAATTTGATTAAAAAAATAAAAAATTAGTTTATATATTTTGTCAGTACTTTTACTTATAAGGATTCCCGAACCCAACATATTATCTTGAGTTTAAAAAGATTCCAATATCAAAAATATTCCCATGCAATAAAAAACTTCTGTAAATCTAAACAATTTAATTATCTTTTTAAAGTAAAACAAATCTATTATTTTTTATTCCTTAATTTTCCTTCGGAAAAAAAAAATTGTTCTCACTGCGCTCGAACCCGGCAAAAACTTCGTTTTTGTGCGGGCTGGGCGCACGTGCGCCCTGGGCGCTTGACATTTATTAAGGGTTCTAAACCCTACATCCCCCCTCCAGACGGGTAGTCTCTCCATCTTCTAAACAACTCTTCCTTATCTCTTTCAAATTATAATGCCTCTTTTTAACAATTTTACCATCCAGTAGTCTCACAATATATGAATCATTTTCACTTATAGCTACGATCCTTCCGCGACCCGTGAATCTTCCCTTGTCTGTTTTCGCACGTATACCTAAATTTTCTCTCCTAGCGATTCTTACCTCTTGGCCTACTGTAAATGTCTCTCTGTGTCTTCTCTTGAACCGACCAGCATATTTTCCATTTTCATCATTTTCAATTATAACTTCAGCAGTTTGATCTCTCCACGCTTCCATCGGCGTACATTTTATTGCTGTATGTAGTGTATTATTATATCCTTTGATTGCTCTTTCTATCTTTTCAGAAATATTCCCATCATTTTGCTTTATCAATGTCTCTCTTATAGTTCTGATGCATCTCTCGATTCTAACATTACTCCTATGAGCTTCTAAGCCCACTTTCCTATGTTTAATATCATTAATACTACACCATTCTTTAAATCTATTACTTACAAACTCTTTTCCGTTGTCTGTCACATATTCCTCTGGAAATCCATCTTCCCTTATCCACTTTTGTAATACCTCTATAACTTCACTACTCTCTTTACATCTCAAATTCGAACCCCACAACCTTCTAGTAAAGTAATCAATACCCAGTAACACATACCTATTCTCTCCACCTATGTCCATTAAATCCAACGCCACTTTCTCCAATTTCTTTCTAGTTACTACGAAATCACATCCTCCTGTGTTTTTCCTATTGTTAATCCCACATATTTCACAATTCTTAATTACCTTATTAATATGATCTTTCATACCAGGCCAATACCATCTTTGTTTAATGTTATAATAAGTGCCTTTGACACCTCTATGGTTTAACTCCTCATGTACTCTTGTTATTTCATGTTCTCTACTATCTAGGCTCAATATCTCTTTCACCTCACCTGTGGAAAATTCCCAATACTGTTTACCGTACTTTTCTTTAATATGTTTCTGCTTTTTTCCCAAAATTTGTTTTTCGATCACTTCTTTTCTCTTGTTGTCCTTTTCTTTTTGTTCATCCGAAACTTCTACCTGATCATACTGCCTGCTTAACGCATCTGCATCTGTCATCAACTCCCCTTTCACATACTCTATTGTAAAGTCAAACTCTTGTATCTGTTCTACCCATCTGTTTATTCTGTTATTATTGAAGTATGGCTTATTTCTGATCTCTGCTAATGCTTTATGATCCGTCATCAAATGAAATTTCCTTCCTCTCAAATCACTTTCAAACTTCTTTATTCCAAAAAACACCGCCAACATCTCCTTCTCACTTATCGTATATCTTCGCTCGATAGGAGTCAACATTTTCGATGCCCATTGTATCGGAATCCACTCACCCTCTTTATTTTCTTGTAATAGAATTGCTCTCGATCCCCGTATCACACGCATCAGTTCTTACTCTAAATAGCTTTTTTCCGTCCGGAATCTTCAACTTTTTCATATCTCTCAAGCCTTGCTTCATATCCTCAAAAGCTCTTTCCATATCCTCCGTCCAATTCCACTTAACATCTTTCTTTAAAGCCTCAGTAAGCCTTACTGTTCTATACGCATAGTTGGGAATAAAGTCTCTAATGTTCTAGCCTCTTGACTACGGGACTCTCTTGTTTCCCTGTTCATCCTTGTGTTCGCCATGTTAACCATTTATTTATTAAGGGTTCTAAACCCTACAGTCTATAACATTATTAATATTGATTGTTGAATAACAAGCTACTAATTTTAACCTAAATTAAATAAATATGATTCTTATAAATAACGCGAGAATAACAGCTTTCTATTTAATTTATATAAACAGAAATTAAATCAGAAAACACTACTTTTTTTGATATGGGAATGTAATTTGTGATACCTGGTTAGTAATACAAACTCTAAAGACGTTTTGAAAAGTGATAATCTAACAAATTTCTTCTATGAAAAAATGAAGATTCAAGAAATGATTATCGAAAAGGCCCAATTATTAATTATGGTAAAGGTGTAATTAACATTGTTTCAGATTCTTTAAAAAGCTGAGATTTTGTTTTTACTCATTTATTAGCGGCAAAACAGCTCATATTATAAGGTTAAAAATTTGTTTTTTAAGATTTTTTAATTAGATCTTTCACAAAAAAAGAATCTAAAAAAATACCAAATGAAAACTTATGTTTTAATCTATAGTATTAAAAATTAACCTTATGTATATTATAAGGGATGTGAAGGATATGTTTCAAACATACAAGAATGTTTTGACGACAAAGAACTAGAACATTATCTTACTTAACTAAAACATAATTATCAATATAGTATGTAATGAATGAACCAACGATTGTTATTATTTCAAACATATAGATCCTGAAGTGTCATTCCTAAGGAAACAACTAAAAAGATAGAGTTTTATTGAAAAGATACTGGTCTAAAATCTTTTTTAGCAACCCTCCTACTACTTTCACAACTCCCATCTCGATTATTACTGATAGTTTTAAAAATATTTAAATACTTATAGTAGATCATGTATTTGGTTTATATTCATTATAGGTATTGTTTTCGCTTCTCTTTTTTATAGTTAGTTCTTTTTTCCGTATTCAAACAGTACAGAAAACATACCATTAAAAACGATTTTAAAAGTAGATTATATGACTTTGCAGAATTAGAGGAGTACGGAAAGATGTTGATAATTAAAATTTTATATTTTTATTGGACTATCATTAATTTAATAATTTTAAATTGTACATGAATATATTGACAAATAGTTATTACTTTGTACAATTATAGATTTTATTTTTTTATTTAAGCTAAAGAAACATTTTCATCAAAAACTCATTTTTATTTTCAACATTCACAAATCTGATTGATGTGCGTGGTATTATGACATTTGGAAGATTAAATTTCTATGTTTCAAGTTCTACAAAATGAATCAGTAAATTAATTCCACCATTTACTGATTAATTTTTCTCGATAAAATTGTAAAACTTTAAACATAACTTTGCCCAATCCTAGATAGACTGTTAAAAATCATTGGGCCTTGGGAATAGACTTATACAGCATAAGATAACTTTTGTTAAAACAAATGTTTATAATTTTTATTTGTTCGCAAAAGCCTTTAACTTTCATCATTTTCTAATTTCGACGCCACTGTCACGATATCACAAAAGAATCCCCAGCTTATATAATATATGTAGCCGTAATGTATTCTATAGAAAAATTACACAAGAAAGCAATCTAAAGTAGGTCATAACCCTAAAACTACAATATGACATTATCACTAAAATTTTCTAAACTAAAACTCTAAGCAGTCAAATGTCGGTCTTAAAGAGAGTGCATTACTGCATGGGTAATAATAAATGTACATATACAACTAATGCATAAATTTGATAGGCTGATTTAATAGTAATTTGTTTCCCAAATTATCTAATTTAGATACAGTCCATTTCATTTTTATGGACACCTTGTTTCATAATAATAGACACCTACCTTGTTCCATTTTTATAGAAACCTTTTTTTTTTATTTTTATAGACACCTGATTTTATTTTTATAGAAACCTTGTTTCATTTTTATAGACACCTCATTTTATTTTTATAAAAACCTTCTTTCATTTTTATAGACACCTTGTTATAAAATTTATTTTTATTTTTTTCATAATTTATTTATATAGTTGAATCGTAAAGACGAGATAACGATAAAGATATAAACATCAATATTTACATGGCAAACAATGAAAATACCTTAGAAGTTTTTAAATTAAAATTTTTAATTTCATTAATTCAGAAAAAAAATTCGCATTGACAAGAGCTTTCTAAATAAATTCTCTCATATGGGAAAAGTAACCATACATGACGAATACTTCTGTGTTCAACACGTCCTCAATACAATCAATTAACAAAGGAGTGGTTGTTGGTCTAGGTCTCTGTTTTACTCGGGACTTGAAACTGTTAAAAAACTCCTTGATGGGAAAGAGTAAAGGAGAACATGGAGGGAAAAGTTTTAGACTGTATCCTTTGTTTCTAAGAGCAGCAGCTACTTCGGCTGTTCTGTGTATAGATGCGTTATCCAATATTATAATTCTTTTTTATCTCTTGCTCACAAATAGCTAAATTATTGTTAATGAATTTGACAAAATCTGTAGATTTAAAACTTCCGACTTTAGTTTTATGCGCATATAATCCATTAACGCTTATAGAACACATTAAAGAAACATTAATCCCTTTCGAATTCGGGACCGTTACACAACACTTAGTATTTTCTTAAAGAATAACCAAAGGTATTGTTAAGGTGCAGATTTAAACCAGTTTCATCGAGAAATATATAATTTTCATTTGATATGATATCTATTACTCTCGCATATTGAGACCTTAACAGCTTGTTTTGAGGACTGTTTCTACTTAGTGGAATCAAGGTCGGAGTTTCAGAACTATGCCCTAATTTTTATACAGAGCTGCAAACAGTTGACTTAGAGTAATGTCCCGTGGAATTTACATTTTGCAATTTATCGGATAAATTATAAAGACCTAGACAAGGATTCGGGGTTATTTCCGTTGCAATAATATTTGAAACCATGGAAATATCGTTTAAAGATTCACTCTTTTTTTGTCCTGCCGTTTTAAAAGTTAAAAGTTTGTAAATTCTCCTGTAAGATATCTTTTATATAGGCGTTTAACGCTAGACTTACTGAGATTTAAATCAACTTCCATATCAATAAGTTTCATACCAGTGTCGAGTAATGAAAGAAAACTTTCGATTATCTACCTGGTAATTATCTTCCTGATTTTTCTTGGGGTATAAGACTGCGTTTCATATTCTATCTCAACAAATGATTCTTCTTTACGTATTCCTCAAGTTCTTCTCTGACATTTAGGTTTCTCATATTTTAAGGGTTAAAAATTTTAAAGGAAAGTAAAATTAATTTTAGAAAAAGGGTTCTATAATAATGAAATGAGGGTTCTATACAAATGAAATAAGGTGTATATAAAAATGAAACAAGGTGTCTATAAAAATGAAATAAAGTGTCTATAAAAATGAAATGGACTGTAAAAACAATTTTTAGATTTTTATCTGCTTAAATAACACTCTGAAGTCTGTTATTCTCTCATACTTTTTATTCTACATATTATCGTGTCTAAAATTCATAGTTTTTAAAGCCTAACAAATAATAAAAAACGAAAAATTTGCATAAATTCAAAATTATTTGTAGTTATATTAATTTAAGTTAATGAATTTAGTTTTTGTTCATGGGGTTACATTTATATTGGTTAATTAAATCTATAGAGTCCACTTAAATTAATCTAATACTTTCAGCACCCACCATATTCATGATTTTTATACATATTTTTTATATAGAGCGTTATGTATTTATTTGTCATTTAATCGAATTTTACATTTTACTAAAAAGTTTTTTATTCATTTGCGGTGTCGCTTTTATTTACAAAAAACAAGAACTTTTTTTACTTATTTTTATTTATTTTTTTTTTCGATACGATCCTCTATTTAAATTTTTTATATATGTTTTAGAACAATAAAGTCAGTAAACAATAACTCCGGTTTCATAGAAAAACAAACAAGTTGTTTAATTTTTATAGTTGACCAATTATAAATCTTCTGGATTTTTACAAACACTATTAATATTTAAAAAAATGGTTTAACCCACTTATCAAATTAAACTACGAATCTAAAAAAATTTACATATAAATATTAGAAAAATGAGACTGAAATTTTAATCATGGTTAAAAAAAACAATAAAAAAATTATATTATATAATATTTATATTTACAGTACAAGAATATATTGTATGTTCGAAATTTTTTATTCGAGAGATTTGCACACTTTACTGTGTATTAACCATTTAGGATTTTTAACTCTCTTGGTTTCCTCGTCATATTCATTTATACAATCTGCAATATCCGTAAAATGTACTTGATTGCCTATTATCCCTATTACTCCTATATTATTATTAGTACAATAATCGACTGCTTTAAATCCTAATAGTGAAGCGTTTATCCTGTCGATTGGACTTGGATTTAATCCAGATTGAAGTCTGCCTAGAACACCGTAATCAGTACCAAATAAAAACATACCATCTGTCTCTAATACTTTACAAAAGGATTCTGTGGAAATAGAGCGAAAAGTTTTTTCGTTTCTAAAAATTACCGTACCAGATCTTTTCTCTTCTTTAAACTTCCGTCTTAATCTATGTGCGGTTTCAGATAGATGACTTATGAGATATTTTCGTTCTGGTATAAAACAGTCAAATGCACCAGCAGCCAAGCCACCCATGCATGTGAGATATCCACATATACCTGCTATTTCTAGCACAAAGACACTCTTTTTAAGTGACAAAGAACTGAGTTTTGAACAATCTGATACTTTTAAAATTGTATTAAGTGCTGTATCAGTCCCTATAGAAATGTCTGTACAAGGAATATTATTAGTAGATGAAGCAGGTATCAAGATTATAGAGACGGCTTCGTTTTCAGATGCAGAAAATTTCAATCTTTCTAATTTTATTTTATATAAAACATCAAGCGACACAGTATCACCAATTATGATAAGTCCTTTTAATTCATGTTTCTTCATTTGTTGCAATACATCGCATTCTACTCCTGTTTCTCCCAAACCTAAAATAGACCCGCCGTTATTGAAATCATTTCCGAATTCATATAATTCTGGTTTAATTACTTGATCATTTTTAAATCCTTCTAGTCCATTTAGAATACACAGTGGCTCGATATTACTAGCGTAGCAATATTGTACAATACTATTTAGTGCCGTGTTCATTCCTGACGATCTTTCGCCAAATTGCATTATACCTATTCTTGTATTAAAAACAGTACTATTTTTAATACCACTGTTTTCTTTGTTATATTTATTTTGTAATTCTTCATTGTTATTGACTAGTACTTTGAGATTGAGATCTTCCACATACATTGCCCGAGACATTTTTTTGTTCTGTAAAATGTACAGATAAAAAGATAAAGCTGATTTAAAAAGATTTCCTCTGTTTGTAAGAATAGAATCAAAATCAAATTTCGTTTGATATGTTTTAATAAGCTCATTAGTTGTAATTACATCTTCCAAATTTTTAGCAACAACTTCTCCGTTTGATGATACGATGATTTTAGAAGTATAGTTTTCTTCACTAAAACTTTTTTCGACTTCTTCATAAGCTTTTATTCCTGCTAATGTACCAAAAATTCTATCTGATGCTGAAGTTGGTCCGCCTCTTTGTACATGACCGAGTTTAAGAAGTCTTACGTCGATATCTTTAGTTTTTATGTATTTTACCATGTCTGCGGCGTCTATAAGATTTCCTTCTCGATCTACTGCTCCTTCTGATACAATTATAAACATTCCTGGTTTACCATGTTTTCTACCATAATCAATATGTTCCATTACTTCATTTTTCCAATTATATGGCGGATTTTCTGGTATTAGAAGATAATCCGCTAGACATGAATATGCTGACATAAGCGCTAACCATCCACAATTCCTGCCCATAACCTCCATGACGAATACTCTTTGATGTGATTTCATTGTACTTGAAATATGATCTATTGATTCTACTACACGATTTAGAGCTGTATCGCATCCCAGAGTAAAATCGCAAAGAGGTATGTCATTATCAATAGAAGCTGGTATGCCTATTATTACAAGATCGTATATATATTTATATAGATTTTTCGGGTTAGTAAAAGATTCATTAGATTTTTGATCTTTTTCATATTTCTCTGTTACTCGTTTTTTTGGTGTTTCTTTGTAACACTCTGGTTCACCATAAAAATCTTTGTAAAAATTTTTACTTTCATCATTAATTTTTTTTTTACTTTTTTTCGCTAAGATGTCTAGTTTCCCTTCGTCGATTAATTCTTTAAATAATTCTCTCCATTCTTGTTTTAAAACATGTGCTCCTTTTAGACTCCCGTCTCCTCCTAGTATTATTAGACTATTAATATTTCTTATTATTAAATTTAGTGCTGCTTTTTTCCTACCTTCTCTATTAAAGAAATCTTTACTTCTGAAGCTTAGTAAGACTGTTCCACCTTCACTACTGTTATGTGTTTCTGTATCCCAACCTAATTTACATATGTAATTATTTATTAGTCCGTCGAATCCTCTATATACTCCGTATACAGACCCGCCTGCTTTTATG